>NC_081431.1:15968648-16203341 GCF_949786415.1 Peromyscus eremicus | reverse complement strand
TCCCAGGTTGATGAATTGATTGTGAAGGATTGGGAGTAGGCATGTCCTTGGAAGAGGTGTGTCACTGGGGAGGGATTTTGAGGTTTCAAAAGCCTATGCCAGGCCCACTCTTGTGTGTGTGTGTGTGTGTGTGTGTGTGTGTGTGTGTGTGTCTCACCCTGTCTGCTGCCTATGAATCAGGATGTAAAGCTCTCAGCTACTACTCCAGCACCATGTCTGTCTTTTTCCTGCCATAATGAACTGACCCTCTGAAACTGTATACAAGCCCACAATTAAATGTTTCCTTTTATGAGTGCGTTGGTCATGTGTCTCTTCACAGCAATAGAACAGTGACTAAGAAAGAAAAACTGAAAAGAGCAGGATGCTGTGGCCTACACCCCTGGGGAAGGTGAGGCAGGCCATCCATGAGTTCAAGGTCAGCCTACATACAGTACGTTTGGAGTTCCCGACCAGCCTGAAGAGAGCAGCTCAATTGGTTAACTGCTTGCTATACAAGTATAGAGCTGAGTTCAATCACTGAGGACCTACCTAAAAAGAAGCCAGGTGTGGTGCACATTCTTGTCATCTCAGAGGTAGAGAAGCTGCTAGGGAGCCTAGTCTACTTGGTGAGTCCCGACAGTAAGAGAGACTCTGTTTCAAAAAAATAAATGTGAACAGTGCCTGAGACTATGCACTCAAAGTTGTCTTCTGGCATCCACACATACACACAGAAAGAAAGAGAGAGAGAGAGAGAGAGAGAGAGAGAGAGAGAGAGAGAGAAAGGAAGAAAGAAAGAAAGAAAGAAAGAAAGAAAGAAAGAAGAAAGAAAGATGAAAAGGCCCTTAGTCAGACACATGCCTTTAAATCCCCAGCACTCAGGAGGTAGAGGCCAGAAGACCAGAGTCAGTCTTGATTACACAGCGAGTTCAGGCCAATCTGGATGACATAAGCCGCTGTCCTAAATGACAAAAAGACCTTCGATCCTGTAATGCTGCCACATTCACAGCCCATTGCTTTGCTCACGGCCCCACTCCCTAGCTTGGGGGCTGAGATCTGCCATTCCCCTGCCCTTACTTACGACCCCAAGTTCCTTCCCCTTCTCCACCATCGCACTCGCCCAACTCAGAGCCCGACATCTGGCTACCGAGACAGGCAACAAGCACTGCTCTAAGTGTGCAGAGGTCAAAGGAAAACAAGTTTCCGTGGTCCCACAGCACTTGACATCAAGCACACACTTCAGCAGGCAACTCCTTCTTCTCTGCTAGGAAACTATTTCGAACCTCCCAAATCTGAGTCACTTAGCAACCACTTCCTTGGCTGTCTCACACCTTCTTTTTTAGTTTTTTATTTTTATTTATTTTTTTATTTTTATTTTTTGGTTTTTTCGAGACAGGGTTTCTCTGTGTAGTTTTTTGATGTCTGTCCTGGATCTTGCTCTGTAGACCAGGCTGGCCTCAAACTCACAGAGATCCGCCTGGCTCTGCCCTCCCGAGTGCTGGGATTAAAGGCGTGCACCACCACCGCCGCCACCCAGTCTTTTTTAGATTTTTAAAATGTATTTCTTTTATGTGTATGGGGGCTTTGCCTGCATGTGTGCCTGTGCATCACATGCACATGCCTAGTGCCTGCAGAGGCCAGAAAATGGCATTAGAGTCCCTGGGACAGGAGTTACAGGCAGTTGTGAGCCACCATGTGGGTGCTGGGAATCCAACCAGGATCCTCTAGAAGAGCAACCAGCACCCTTAACCATTGAGCCATCTCTCCGGCACCCAAAAAAAAAAAAAAATGCCCATTTCAGTGTTTTAGTTAGTCTTTGAAATAGGGTCTCACTGAGTAGCCCTGACTGGCTTGGAATGTGCTACATAGACTGGGTTGGTCTTAAACTCAGAGATCTACCTGCTTGCGTCTCCCGAATGCTGGGATTGAAGGAGTGTGACACTATGCCCGACTTTGTCTCTTCCCTTTGAAATCACTGCTGCCGCCTTCCGCAGAGCCTCTGCCCACCATAAGACATGAAGCTATTCCCCCTTGGTCTCCAGTCAGGTCCAGTCCTCAGCCAAGACAGACTTCACCGTCTTACAAAACCATGTTCCTCCGTTGCCATAATGGCCTAAACACATACATTTCAACTCAAATGTGGCTACCTTGTTTTCTCCTGAGTATGATGTGCTTTGTTCTATAACTCATCTTTTTCTTATGTATCTACCCTAATAAAGAGCCAGGAAATTTTAAATGTATCAAACATCTCAGTCTTTTCCCGTTAACATTCAGATTTTGAGCAAAGCTCCTTACCAGGACTGCTCTGAGGGGCTGCTTTGAAGGGGTTTTTCCCCCAAGGTCTTCTGAGACACCCTGGATGCAGTGTAGCGACGCCTCGGATGCTGGTATCTCTCTGTATCCTCACTGTTCTCTGCGGCCAGGAGTGGCCATCTCATCCTTTGGAATGTCACTGTGTTCCCATCCCTGGTGTCCATGGTTCTGACTTAAGAGTCCACAACCACAGTCCTCTGTCATGACGCCTGCTCCTCACTCAGCCACTAGCCTCCTCCATCCACCTCTGTGGTGAGACAGCACTTCGGAATCCCTTGCTCCACGTGTTCCCCTACCCAGCCACTTCCTTCTACCACAGTGTGCTACGGCCTGCATGGCTATCTCTTCTCGTGATTATAAATAACAGGGCTGGGGGTGTGGCTTGGTGGCAGAGCACTAGCATGTGTAAAGCCCTGGGTTCCACCCCCAGCACTACAGAAAAAGAAAAGAGATCCCAAATAAAGAAAAAAAGGAGTAGCTTTTCGAACGCCCACTACTGTACTATTACTACCTGTCCCTCAGTCCATTTAACGCCCACCATAACCACAGAACGTTGGCCGACGAGAACAGTAGGAGCATGTAATTCCCATAATGTGTTTACCCTACGTCTGCCCACTTCTCTCCACAATCCACAACAGGCAGAAAGGGAAGGCCTTCCCACTTCCAAGTCCTCCTCTTCCCTCCCGGGAGGCAGAAAGCTCTTTAACTTGCAGAAGGAACAGTTAAAAGTTTGTCCACAGACGGTATTGCTATGGAAGCTGACGGCAACTTGGTCGTTTCTAAACTATCCCCAGAATACTGTCCTTCGACACATAAACAATCATCATCTGCTGTGTGCTTTGTGTGCTAGAGCAGAAAGGTTACAAAGACCTAGAAAGACAAGATGACTGCAGCAGCGCTGTCTGAAGACAGAGTTCTGAATTTTCATTTATGTGTATCTATGTGTATGTACGCCGTGTGTGAACAGATACCTGCAGAGAGCAGAAGGCGGAATCAGATCCCCAGGAGGTGGGATTACAAGTGTTTGTGAGCCTCGTGACACAGACGCTGGGGATCACACGCTGGGGTCCTCGGGAAGAGCAGGAAGTGCTCTTACTTAGTATCCTCTGAGCCATTTCTCCAGACCCTAAAGTGAAATTTCACATTCTGCATTTGACCAGAACAAGTTGAATGTAAACACGGCTCATTTTACAACCCATCTTTTGTAGCAGCAGCACACTAAAAATGTGTACAACAGCAGAGAAAAAACAATACGAATGATCTCAATTCACAACTGCAATGATTCACAATCTCATCGTTTTCTTTCCAGGTTGCTAGGCAATCACTCTACTCGGAGCTATGCCCTCAGCCTCTTCACTGTCTGTTCCACTCACTACATGAAAACCCAGAAGCATTCATTAAGGAAAAGAACAAGGGAAGTCAGGAGGCAGATTCAAGTTTCTCCATTAAAAAAAAAAAACAAAAACAACAAAAAGCCAGACACACTAGTACCTGCCATGATCCCAGCACTTAGTTAGAAGCGAGATCAGGAGTCCAAGGTCATTCTAGCTAGTGGCAAGCAATCACGAGCTATAGGAAATCCTGTCTAAAAATAAACAAATAATACATAAATATGTACTAGTCAAAGCAGTGATCAAATGCAAAGGAAAGCAAACAGAATTTTTAACAATAATTTCTGGACACTAATGAAGTAATTATAATATCTGTTCCTTTGTTCTATTTTTATCCCCTCCCCCCAAATGCTACACAGTCCGTGTGTTATTACATAGTTGTGTAATAATTCAAATAAAAGACAGAAAGTTTTACCAGGTGTGGTAGCATGCCTTTAATCCCAGCACTTGGGAGGCAGGGGCAGGCAGATCTCTGTGAGTTCGAGGCCAGCCTGGTCCTCATAGTGATTTCCAGGACAGCCAGGGCTATAGAGAGAAACCCTGTCTCAAAAAAAAAAACAAGAAAAAAAAGATTTTGCAAAATAATTCTGCCAGACACTCATGTAACAAAATAAGAGCTTATGTACGCTCTGCATTAGGGCTACAGAAACTTAACAATTCAAGACTTAAGAGTTTTACAAGTGATGATGGATGGATGGATGGATGGATGGATGGATGGACGGACGGATACATACATACATACATACATACATAACTTCACATACAAAGAAAGGAAAACAGAAACTTACCCTGCAGAGATGAACACTCAGTAGTGCCGGCAAACCTCACTAAGGATGTACCACCATTTCCCTAACTAGATTTTCAGGCTGCAATGATTCTCAGTTAGGCAGCCACAGAAATGCGTGTGTTACCAGAGGAGCCTGCTATAACGCCAGTGAATTATGGTAAACCTACCACCTGGCAACCCAAAGGAAGCACAAATCAACTGTTTTGTGTAAAGAATTAATAAGCAAGTATCTATTAACCAGCATGAAGGACGCATCTGTTTGGATTCATGGCATTTGTTTATAACAATGAGTACATCTTTTAACCAAGACCAATACTTTCTCAACTTTCCTGTCAATTAGGACACAAGCAGTGACCCGTGTAGCAGGCTTTCTTTGGGCCCATCAACCAGCTCACAAATCATGACATGGAGATTTCTTACTAGTTATGAATGCTCGGCCTTAGCTTATGCTTATCCCACTAGCTCTTATAACTTATTTTAACCTGTTTCCCTTCATCTACGTTTTGCCTCAGGGCTTTTCACCTTTCTTGCACTCTGTATGTCCTACTCGGTATCTGGTTGGCTGGCGCCTGTCCAAGTCATCTCCCTCTCCTTCTCCCTCCTTCTCTTCCTCTCCTCTCTTCTCTCCTCCTATTTATTCTCTCTGCCCGCCAGCCCCACCTAACTATTGGCGGTTCAGCTTTTTATTAGACAAATCAGGTGCCTTAGGCAGGCAAAGCAACACATCTTTACAAAGTTAAACAAACGCAGCATAAACAAGTGTAACACATCTTGGCCTAGTTAAAGTAATATTCCATAACAGGCCTGAGCATAGCTGATCTAACAAAGTGAACAGATCGCCAACAATAATTATTTTCCCAGCCAGCAGCAGCAGGGTCTCTTGTCTGCGGTGCTAGTGAAATGTGCAGCAGAATCCATTTACTACGGAGCCAAAGAAGCAGCCCTGCCCAGACTCTGGCCCAACCACTGCTGTGCAGCTGACTTGGTACCTGCCAATCTGCAGGTCTCTTCCAGCCTTCAAGCAGTGCTGAGAACTCCCCAACAGCATTTCAAGAAACTCCTTTTTGTCACTGAATCACCAGGGTTCTCGAAAGAAAAACGGTCAAAGTAATGATGTAATATGGTAAACCAAGAGGCACGGCTGCCCATAAAAGGCTCATGCACGCCGGGCGGTGGTGGCGCATGCCTTTAATCCCAGCACTCGGGAGGCAGAGCCAGGCGGATCTCTGTGAGTTCGAGGCCAGCCTGGACTATCAAATGAGTTCCAGAAAAGGCGCAAAGCTACACAGAGAAACCCTGTCTCAAAAAAATAAATAAATAAATAAATAAAAAATAAAAAAATAAATAAAAAATAAAAGGCTCATGCACTTCCTTCTGGAAAATGGGCAGTCCCTTGTCGCTTACGACTCAAGACCAGCTCTGAGAACAATGATATGTGTTGTACAAAAATGTCAGAATGGAATCCAATATTTCGTACAATAGGAAAAGTCAATAAACTTAAAATTTTAAAAAAGAACAACTCTTGGGCTGGAGAGATCTCA
The DNA here is from genome assembly GCF_949786415.1 of Peromyscus eremicus. Taxonomy (NCBI): domain Eukaryota; kingdom Metazoa; phylum Chordata; class Mammalia; order Rodentia; family Cricetidae; genus Peromyscus; species Peromyscus eremicus. The sequence goes on along the minus strand of NC_081431.1, from coordinate 16,197,333 downwards.
GAGGCTAAGAGCACTGGCCACTCTTCCAGAGGACCCAGGTTCAATTCCCAGCACCCACGTGGCAGCTGACCTCTGTCTGTAACTCCAGTTCCAGGGGGTCCAACACCCTCACATAGACAAATATGCAAGCAAAACACAAATTCACATAGAATTTTTAAAAATTAAAAAAAAAAATCTCAGGTTGAAGAGATGGCTCAGTGGTTAAGAGCACCGACTGCTCTTCCAGAGGACCCAGGGTCAATTCCCAGCACCCACTTGCAGCTCACAACTGTCTGTAACTCCAGTTCCAGGAGATATGACACCTGCACACAGACATACATGCATGCAAAACAGTAATGCACATAAAATAAAAACAATAAGCCATTGAAAATTTTAAAAAGACCATCTCTGATGATATGATGATGATGATGATGATAATAATAATAATAATGGACCAACTCCATTATTAATTTGTCATTGTTTCTGATCAAAATGTTCTGTTCCACCCACTGGAGAACACAGCAGTCAGTGTCCACGAGGAGGCCTACACTGTCCTCACGACTTGATGGTACAGGACTTAGGCGGTAAGCCCTCTGCTATGGAGTGCGGTACACCCACACTCTGAACTCACTCCAAAGTGCAGCATAATGAAGGGTCTGTGAGAAGAGGTGTGTGACGTTTGAGTCCAAGGAATGAATTGCTTTGACTACACTAACTTCAAGCTGCTCTCTCCTCAACAAATCAAAGTGTGTGTGTTTGTGTGTGTGTGTGTGTGTGTGTGTGTGTGTGTGTGTGTGGTGTGTGTATGAATGTCATTGCTATCATTACCAGAAAACAACAAATAAGATTATTATCTGCTAACTTTAAAACTCAAACCAAAGTCTTCAACTGTAAACCAAACAAGAACATTGTGGAAGTCGGATAGTGATGGCCATTGCCTTTGGGAAGTCGAGACAGATAGCCAGGCTGGTCCGCAGAGCGAGTACAAGGGCAGCCAGGACTACACAGAGAGACCATGGGGGGGGGGGGGGGGGGAATGTGGAATGAATGGAGAAGCTAGATTACTCCCCCATCTCTACCCACCCCAACCACAGACTGATGGGTCTGGAGTCAAGTACAAAATCAACCTACCTATCTCAGAGTCCTTACCCCCAGTGCATGGTGGGAATCCGGTTTGTGTTGACGGAATACAAATCCTATGAATACGCATGTATGTTATACAATTCTATACATAGTAAATCACCTTACATTGATACTGTGCTTCCAGACTTCCAAAACACTCACATAAACTGTTGCATCTACACATAAGTCGTGAATTACATTTATCCGCGCAACCACTACATGGAGAAGCACACCGTGAATCCTCCTCCGTATCTTACGCTGCTAAGAGTACATTGTTTGCATCTGTATTCTGCTCTCTTGTTACACTGTAATTCTCATTTGATCGGCTCTTTAAGGATGTCTTTCTTACTCATCTTCCTATGCCTAAGCCACACAAAACCCGGACCATCGAAGTGCACCAAAAACAGCAGGGCTTCTCCCTCCTTCCGCAAGACTGGTCAGGTGGGGCCTCAGTTCTGAACCTGACGTACACACCCCTGCTCCTTCCGACACCCACCCACCCACCCTTGCCACTTCTGATTTCCACAACCGATGAAGCTCGTTGCACAAGGTATGGATGTTTTGTTCCCTAGCAAAATTATCTACTGCCCGATGCTTCTCCTTCATCTCCACCACTGGCTCCCCCAAATCCTGCTGCAGCCCGGGGTGCTGCAGGCACCCCACAGAGCCGACCCCAAGAGGTCCATAGCCACCCGCAGAGCCACGCACCCCAGGTTCGGGCTCGGTACGTACCCCAGGAGACAGCGATCGCAGACTACGCCACGACTCCCCTTGCACACAGTGTACGCCAAAGGGTCAGAGCGGAAGAGCAGCTCCCCGGGGCGTAGGGAGACCACAGCACGCAGCCCATTTCCCCGGTCGGCGGTCTTGAACTTTTCCACCTTCAGTGGCTCCATCGTTCCACAGATCTGCACCTCAGACCCGCACAGCGTCCCTCAGCTCGAGTCTCGTGTTTTCTGACTGCGCGCCTGCGTCCTGCGCTTGCGTACACCAGGGGGCGGGGACGAACGCCTGCAGGTCCTGTGAGCATGCGCAGAAGGGCCTAATACAACCTGAGTTGGAGAGCTGTCTTCTCGTATTTTATAGTGCGATTTCTTTTTTCTTTTCTTTCTTTTTTCTTTTGAGACAGAGTCTCAATGTGTGTAGCATATGCTGTTCTGGAACTCCCCATATTGACCAAGGACCCTCTCTCTTTAGAACTCACAGGGCTCTGCCTGCCTCAGCCTCCTCAGTTCTGGAATTCAAGATGCACTCCACCACGCCCTACTTATTATGCTAATTTTAATGCATAGAGAAAAGTTGATAGGATCATGGTCGTGACCTGCATATTACCACCTAGATGAAAATTTCTTAGCATTTGATGTTTCAAATCACACCATCTGTATGTGTGTGTGCCCATATTATTGATGAATCATTTCAAAGAAATGTTTGTCAAACCGTTTGAAAGTATGTTGCAGTCAGGTCTTGAACTCAGGAGGGCTTTATTCTCCACCTCTTGAGTACCGGGATTATGGGTGTAAAATCTCCCAGCAATAGAGCAAGCACCGGGCCTGCCTGAAAGAGTCAGCGTTTTCGAGGAGGTCTGATGCATGAACAGCTATTACCTACACCACACCATAGAATTTTTTTTAAGACAGGGTCTCTCTTTTATGTAGCTCTGACTGTCCTGGAACTCTGTGTAGACCAGGCAGGCCCTGAACTCACAGAGATCCACCTGCCACTGCCTTGAGGATTGAGATTAACAGTGTGCCCTGTCACACCTGCCCACCAAAGGATCCTTTACACACTTCTCCAGGCCTCCTGGCAAGCCTGGAGCCCCACAAGTTGAAGACTAGCCTCAGTAACAGAGAAATCCTGTTCAAACTACTTTTTTCTATTAGTGATTTCTTACTTTAATTCGAAAACTCTGTTGATTTGTTTATGGCCACATCTCCCGATGTCGCCCTGGCTGACCTGCAACTGTGTGTAAAGCAGGCCAGCTTGGGATTCACAGAGATCTGCCTCCTGCCTCTGCCCTGCCCCTGCCTGATCAAAGGCATGGGCCACCATTCCCAGCAATACTCACTTTTTTAGGAAGTAAATTTTAACTTTATTATTGAGTTAGTGTGTGTCTGTGACATGTGTCCATCAGTGTGAGTGAATGCATGCCTAGGTGTGTGTGTGTGTAGAAGTTGGAAGACAATGCTGTGGAGAGGGTCTCTCCTTCCACTGTTACCCCCCCCCCCTCCGAGCCATATCACCAGCCCGTCACTTTTTCATTTACCTATGTATCCACTGTTTTGTGATCTGGCTTGTGATTTGGATTGCTTCATCGCATTGGGCTTGGTGCTGGGAATAGAACCCAGGACTTTGTATGTCCTGAGTTTGATTTGTGATAAGTAGTTCACTACAAATTCTTTAATGTTACTGTGTGACTTTTCTTAATACAATGTTGGGGGGAGGGGTCATCTCACCTTTAAAATCTCTACATGTCTGCCTCTTAGAAATGGCAGGGAAGCCCCCCATAATTCCTCAGTAATAGGTAAATAAGACCTGACCACATACAACAGACATGATAACATGGTTTATCCTACACACTTTTTAATGTTTGATGTGATTTCTATTCTTAATCCAAACATTCACTTTTATACTTGAACTTGTATTGTTCTGTGGCCTTTTTATGCCGAGGATTGAACTCAGGGCTTTGTACATGCCAGGCACAATTGCTCTATGGGTTAGAGGAATGCCACCTCCAACCCATGTACCATTTTACTGAGCCACAGTCTCGTTATACCAAATAAATGAAAGCAAAGACTCAGATGGTTACATTTCCATCAGTGTCCACAGCACAGCAGTACTATTCACAGTAGCAAAAGTAGAGCAAACCAAATGTCCATCGGCAGAGGTATGGAGAGAGAAAATGTGGTACATGAACATGCAAGAATATTATGCTGTCTTTAAAAGGGATGAAATTCTGAGCCGGCTAGATAACTCAGCAGGTAAAGTGCTTACAGCCAATTCTGACTGCCTACGTGCTGTCCCTGAGACCCACAGAGTAGAGAGAACCAACTTGCCATAAGAGGGTTCTGTGGCCCCCATACACAAAAATAAATGTAATGAAATTGTAAGTGATGAAATCCCAACATATGTGGCATGAAAGAGAAGCCTTGAAAACATGATGTGAGGTAAAATACATCGGATGCAAAGGACAAGTGTGACAAAGCAGGCCAGACAAATGCAGAGACCTAGTACAATGGCACTTGGGGTGGGAGCTGGGACGGAGGGAGGAGGGTCACGAAAGCAGCAAATGGGGGTGGAGTTTCTGTTCAAAACAATGAAAGAGTTAGGGAAATGCACAGTGGGACTGGACAGACAATGAAGTGTGTGTACTTAATTGTTGGGGACACAAAGGTCCTTGTGCCCACAGATCAGTAGGGAAACCAGGAATGTTAAACAAAGAGGGGGCTTCTTCTCAGTAGAGGAGATAAAATACCTGTTTTCCCACCCAGAAGGCTGGGAGTGGATTATTGTTTGGTTTTTTTGTTTGTTTGTGTGTTTGTTTTTTGTTTTTTTTTTGTTTTTTTTTTTGGAGACAGGGTTTCTCTGTGTAGCCTTGACTATCCTGGAACTCGCTCTGTAGACCAGGCTGCCCTCGAACTCACAGAGATCCACCTGCCTCTGCCTCCCTAGTGCTGGGATTAAAGGCGTGCACCACCTTTATGTTATGGGTCTGCTGGCATCTTGTTGCTCCTTCGGCAGTGGTGGCTGGCGTCTCTCCCAATTCTGCCTTTCTTCTCTCTGTATCTCTGCTTGGATTTCCCACCTGGCTGTAAGCTTTCTTGCCATTGGCCAAAACAGCTTTATCTATTACCCAATGGGAGCCACACATATTCACAGCAAGACATTCCACAGCACCCCATAAACCCTAATTGTAAGTTTAATTCACTATTTTATTAGCAAGAGGTAAATTAAATAGTAGCTATAAATGTTTAATATAGAATCAGCCAGCAATGTGAGTAATAAACTGAGTGAACAGTTAACCAAGAATTGCTGAATTGTTTTAAAACTTTTTGATATACCTTCTCAGGAAGCTAAAATATTTTCTTTAAATTTTACAATGATGTATCGTTTATTAACTTCACATGAAACACCAGATTCTTCATTTTCTAATAATCTTAAGGTTCAGTTTTGTAGTTTAAAAGTCATCAGTAATGCTAATTTTAGTAATTATTATCTTTTTTACTCTCTTTTTAAAACTTTTTGAACATTTAATTTACTATATATATATATATGTGCATGTGTGTGTGTGTGTGTGTGTGTGTGTGTGTGTGTGTGTGTGCCATGTGTGTGGCAGCGTCTTCTGAGGTAGGAAGAGGGCACTGGATCCTGTGGGACTGGAGTTACAGAGCTGCCATGTGGGTGCCGGGAACTGAACCTGGCTTCTCTGAAAGAGCAGCCTGGGCTCTTCATCGAGCCGTTTCTCTAGTCCCAATTACTCTCTTCTTACAGTGATTTAAAATGTAAACCTGGGGCTGGAGAGATGGCTCAGCGGCCAAGAGCACTGGCTGCTCTTCCAGAGGTCCTGAGTTCAATTCCCAGCAACCACGTGGTGGCTCACAACCATCTGTAGTGAGATCTGGTGCCCTCTTCTGGCCTGCAAGCATGCATGTACATGCAGAACACTGTATACATAATAAATAAATAAATCTTTTAAAAAAATGTAAACCTGTGCTAGGCTCATATGTTTGCAGGCTTGGGCCCCAGTTAGTGGAACTGTTTGGGAAGGATTGGGAAGAGTGGCCTTGTTGTAGTGGATGTGGTCGTGTTGGAGGAGGTGTGTCACTGGGGGTGGGCTCTGAGGTTTCAAAAGCCTATGCCGTGCTCAGTCTCTCTCTCTCTCTCTCTCTCTCTCTCTCTCTCTCTCTCTCTCTCTCTCTCTCTCTTTCTCTCTCTCTCTCTCTTTACTTTTCTGTATCAGCTTCCCCTATGTTAACTTTCATTCTCCAGCTTTTCCTTAGACAGAGAGCCAAGGAAAAACTTTCTTGTCTGGAAGCTTTAGAATTTCACAAATAAACTGGGCATGACATCACACACTTGTAATCCCTGCACTTAGGAGGCAAAGTCCTCACTTCATAGCAGCCAGGTGAAAGAGAACAAGAGAATGGACCAGAATCCCAACATCCACTTTGAGGGCACACTTCCAATGACTTAACTTCCTTCTATGAGGACCCACCTTCCAAAGGCTGCCAACACTAACAGACAGCTAGGAGAAAGTCAGAGCAACCTGTTGCTTTGTTTGGAGAGGTGTGCATGTGCACAGCAATGTAAGTAGGTCTCTCTAGCTGCTAAGAGCATTTTTGGGAAAAGTGCATGTGTGTAGCTCTAGCCAAGCAGGAACCCAGGTTGCCAAACTATTCCTAGGCTTACCTACTATGCTGGCTAGTTTTATGTCAACTTGGCACAAGCTAGAGTCATCTGAAAGGAGGGAGCCTCAATGAAGAAAAATGCCCCCATAAAATCTGTCTGGCTGGGCAGTGGTGGCACACACCTTTAATCCCAGCACTCAGGAGGCAGAGGCAGGCAGATCTTTGTGAGTTCGAGGCCAGCCTGGGCTACAGAGTGAGTTCCAGGAAAGGCACAAAGCTACACAGAGAAACCCTGTCTCAAAAAAAAAATCTGTCTGTAAGGCATTTTTCTTAATTAGTGATTTATGGGGGAGGGCACACGCTATTGTGGATGGTGCCATCCCTGGACTGGTGGTCCTGGGTTCTATAAGAAAGCAGGCTAAGCAAACCATGAGGAACAAGCCAGTAAGCAGCACCCCTCCATGGCCTCTGCATCAGCTCCTGTCTCCAGGTTCCTGCCCTGCTTGAGTTCCTGTCCTAACTTACTTCAATGATGGACTATGATGTGGAAATGTAAGCCAAATGAACCCTTTCTTCCCCAACTTGCTTTTGGTTATGGTGTTTCATTGCAGCAATATTAACCCTAACTAAAGCACCTACCTTGTTGAGAGATTACAGACATGAGCCACCACTCCTGGCTGCATCGTTTATTTTATGAGTGCACAATTATGGGTCTTTCCCAAGCAAACCAAAGTATCATTAAATACAACTGAAGGAGTCTCCTCCTGGAATGATGCGAGCCTTTAGTTCTCTTAACGACTTTCAGCACCTTGATCCTATCTAAGAAAAAAAAATGTGTGAACAGCTATTTCATTTTCCTAGGTTGCTGTGGGATGTCTTTCTGTATGCTGTGAATGTGTTGCTCTGATTGGTTGATAAATAAAGCTGCATTAGCCTATGGAAAGGCAGGATGGAACAAGGAAGGAAAATCAAAGGGAGATAGTGAAAGGAAAAAGGAGAGGCAGGAGAGATGTCATCCTGCCATCCAGGGAACAGCATGTATGTCACACAGGTAAAGCCATGGAACATGTGGCGACATATAGGTCAATAGAAATGGGCTGAGTTTAGTTATAAGAGCTGGCTAGCAAGAAGCTTGAGCCATAGGCCATGGCCATGCAATTTGTAGTAATATAAGCCTCTGTGTGTTTACTTGGGTCTGAGCAGCTGAGGGACCAAGCTGAACACAGAAAAACTTCCAACTACACTAGGAAGAACATTTTTCTTTTGAGCTGGGCAGTGGTGGCACACACCTTTACTCTCAGAGCCAGTTCCAGGGCAATCACAAAGAGAAACCTTGTTTCAGGAGAGAGAGAGAGAGAGAGAGAGAGAGAGATAAAAAAACAAAACAAATATTTTTTTCCTTTCAATCTCTGTGTGTGTGCATGCATGCCTGCATGGTTGATGCATGCTTACTCAGGGATATGTACCAGAAAGGCATGTATGTGGAGGTCAGAAGACAATCTGGGATGTCAGTCCTGTGCCTTCCACCTTGTTTGAGACAGAGTCTCCTGTGAAGCGCTGCGGATGCCAGGCTAGCCACCCTGTGAGTTCCTAGGGATTAACTCACTGATCTATCTCTCCAGCATGGAAAAACATGAGATACCAGCCAGCTTCTCCACTTGACCTCAGAAAAAAGGTCAAGAAGTGACACCTTAGATACTTATTTGAACGATATACTAATTTCATCAGATCTGAGGGAGCCAAATGAACAGGCTAGTCAGACATTATCATCTTGAAAAAATTTTTCAGCCAGGTGGTGGTGACACATGCCTTTAACCCCAGCATTCGGGAGGCAGAGGCAGGCAGGTCTCTGTGTTGGAGGCCAGCCTGATCTATAGAGTGAGTTCCAGCACAGCCAAGGCTGTTACACAGAGAAACCCTGTCCCCAAAAAACCAAATAGAAAAAAAATTCAGCATCCCAGCACTGGGAAGAGAGAGGCATGCAGATCTCTGTGAGAGAGATCCAGGACAGCCAGGGCTACACAGAGAAATCCTGTCTCAAGACACAAAAAATTAATTTCTGAGAGTGTCTCAACATAGCCCAAGTTGGCATTAACTTGTTCTGCTTCTCTGTCTTCCAACACTGGAATTACCATGAGGTTATGACCACAGCTTGTTCCTTCGGGAAAGTTCTCCCCACTTCCAGATTTATTTATGTGTATGAGTGTTTTTCCTACACGATATGTATATTTATGCTATATATATGATATACATGCCTGGTGCCTACAGAGGTCAGAAGTGGACATCTGACCCCCTAGAATTGGAACTAAAGTAGTTATTAGGCACCGTGTGAGTGCTGGGAACCAAACCCAAGACCCCTGTAAGAGCAATAATGACCTTAACCACTGAGCAATCTCTCCAGCCCCAATTCTATGGTTTTTGATGATTTCTTCTAGTTCTGTTCCTAGAACACAGAGACTCTGCGTGCTGGGCAAGTGCTCTGCAACTGAGCTACATCCCCAGAGCCGGCGAATTATATTGCAAGTTTTAAATACTCAGTTACAGCTGATGCGGCTCAGCCCAGTGCACAGACCTAGAGATGTCCCCTTTGTCACCTTCCTGTTGATGTTCTCCTCTGTTTCCCACACTGCTCACACCTGCTGTGCAAAGCCTCACTGCAGTACAGTCATTCACAGCTTTGGTCTCATGATTCCAAGCCGGGACCTCTGCTCTCCTCCATCCTCTCTCTCCTGCGGTTGTTCACAATAGTTACTACAGATATTGTCCTCAGGTCCTTCCTGCCACTCTACCTGAACTGATACTGAGGTTTCTTAGTGAATACAGCCCCTGCAAGGCATGAATTCGTCATCCTTTGCCTATGTTTACAACAGCACTCAGACTCCACTTTCTTTATCTAAGCAAAGAACAAAATGGGTTCCCCTCCCTTCACCATGCTTGGCCGCACGTGCCTTCGCCTGCTAAGCTGTCCTGCCAGCCTTTTGTTCCCTTTTCTTAAAGCTTTGCTTACATTTTTAAAATTTATTCTTGTGTAAGTGTATGGTGTGTGTGTGTGTGTGTGTGTGTGTGTGTGTGTGTGTGTGTAGAACTGGGATTACAGACATGTGCCACCATGCATGACTATTGCGTGAGTCCTGGGGCTGTAAATTCAGGTTGTAGGGTTTCTGCAGCAAGTACTTTATCCCACTGAACCATCTGCCCAATCCTTAAAAGTCTGCTTAGCTGACTCCATCCTGATAACCAATAGTGTAGGGTTTTTGGCTTGGGGGGTTTTGTTTTGTTTTGTTATTGTTTTTCAAGACAGGGTCCTACACTAGCCTAGATGGGCTGGAACTCACCATGAAGCCCAAGTTTGTCTCAAATCCATAGCAATCCTCCTGTGCCAGCCTTTCAAGTAAGAAGTTATAAGTGTGTGTCACCATGCTCAGCCTTTTTTGGGGGGACAAGTCTCACTACACTGTACATTGCCCAGACAGTTCTCAGACTCCAGGGCACATGTGAATTCTAGCTTCCTGAACTATAAGCCTGTGCCATCAATGAATGTTTGTTTGTTTGTTGTTTTGTTTTGCTTTGAGACAGAGTTTCTCTGTGTAGCCCTGGCTGTCCTGGAACTTGCTCTGTAGTAGACCAGGCTGGCCTTGAACTCAGAGATTCACCTGCCTCTGCCTCCAGAGTGCTGGGATTAAAGGCATGTACCAACACCACCCAGCTGATATTTGCCAGCCTGGTCTAAGTAGCAAGTCCCAAGCCAGCCAGAGCTACACAGTGAGACTCTGCCTCAAAAAACAAACAAATAAACAAAAACCCACAGAAACAAAACAAAAAGTATTGGTGAAGGGATAGTGATGGCACAGTGGTTCAATTCTTGCTGCTCTTCTAGAGGACCTGAGTTCAGTCCCCAACACCAATGCTAGGCAACTCCAGACCTCTAGGGAATCTGCACACACACAAACTTACACAGACATATACACAGAGATAAAAATAAAATTTTTTTTGAGACAGTTTCTTTGTGTAGCTTTGGAGCCTGTTCTGGAACTCACTCTGTAGACCAGGCTGGCCCCTAACTCACAGAGATCCACCTGTCCCTACCTCCCAAGTGCTGGGATTAAAGGTGTGCACCACCATTGTCCAGCCAAAAAATAAAATTTTAAAGAATTTATGATATGTGGTGGTTTGAATAAGAATGGCCTCCATAGACTCATATGATTGAATACTTAGTTATCAGGGAATGGCATTACTTGAGAAGGATTAGGAGGTGTGGCTGTATTGGAAGAAGTGTGTCACTGGAGGCAGGCTTTGAGGTTTCAAAAGTGCAAGCCAGATCCAGTGTCACTCTCTTTCTGCTGCCTGTGGATCTGGATGTAAAACTCTCAGCTACTTCTCCAGCACCATGTCTGCCTACATGCTGCCATGATTCCTACTATGATGAGAATGAACTAAACCTCTAAAACTGTGAGCAGGCCCCACTGAAATGCTTTCTTTTATAAGAGTTGCCATGGTCATGGTGTCTCTTCACAGCAATAGGACACTGATTAAAACAGGGTAGAATATGGTTCCCAAAGCTTAGCAAGGGTGTTGATCAAGAATTGATGGTTGCTGGGTGGTGATGGCGCACACCTTTAATCCCAGCACTGGAGAGGCAGAGCCAGGTGGATCTCTGTGAATTAGAGGCCAGCCTGGTCTACAGAGTGAGATCCAGGACAGGCACCAAAACTACACAGAGAACCCCTGTCTTGAAAAACCAAAAAAAAAAAAAAAAAAAAAAAAAAAAAAAAAATTGATGGTTGCTATATAGACTGTATATAGATCAGGTTGGCCTAGAACTCATAGAGATCCTCCTGCCTCTGCCTTATGGTGCTGAATTAAAGGAGTGTGCCACCTTGCATTTTAAGGTCTTCATCAGCAATTCTTGATCAACACCAGTGCTAAGGTTTGGGAGACCATAATTTTCCTTATTAGTTAGTGATGTCATAAGTTATTATCACAAGGTGTAACAGTTAAGCAATCTCAGGCAAGCCTGGTGTTGATAAAGAATTGATTAAAAAAAAAAGAATTTGTAGAAGAAACAAATTAAAGAAAGAGATACTAGAAAGATCAATATGAAAATGATAAAATAGTGTAAATTATATAGGTAAACTGTGGAATTCTGGGCTGGGCTTGATGGTACATCCTTTTAATCCCAGCATTTGAAAGCATGAGGCAGGTGGGTCTCTAAGTTTTAGGACAAGTTGGTTTTAGGCCAGCCAGGACTGCCATAGTAAGATCGGACTCAAAAACAGAAAACATAAGTGAAAGTGGTTGGGAATAAAGACCCCAGGATGTCGGGGTCATATCATGTTCTCAAGACTCCCTGTCCTGGGTCAGGCTGGGCCCCTGGCTCTGTTACAAGTATAAAGAAGAAGAGCAAGCAGCCAAGGGTATTAAAACATTGCACTCTTGGGAACAGCTAGAGGACAAAGAATTTCCAAAAGAGGTAATTGTTGTTTATCATGATCTAAAAATGCCAGCACTGGGCAGCAGACACCAGAAAGCTTATCTGTGTAGAAAACCCTCTGCCTGGAAATCTCTCAACCATGAAAACTCTAACTATGACTATCCCAGCATGGCATCCCTGATCATTTATGATGGATATTGTAAGTGCCTGATCTGATTCTGTTACTTTTGCTTGCTCTTCTGATCAGGATACTCTGATGTGAAGATGTTTTACTAACCGCTATTTGATATTTGTTCTTTTTTTTTTTTCCAGACAGGATTTCTCTGTGTAGCCCTGGCTATTCTGGAGCTTGCTCTGTAGTAGACCAGGCTGGCCTCAAACTCAGAGATCCACCTGCCTCTGCCTCCCCAGTGCTGGGATTAAAGGCATACACTGCCACTGCCTGGTTGCTGGGGTTTTTTTTGTTTTGTTTTGTTTTGTTTTTTGCTTACTATATATTCAATCAACTCAGTCACTCAAAATCAAGTGTACAGCTATTGTAGATCATTCCCTGTACAAAATGGATGGATAAAAACAGAGTTAAGATGTTTGAAAAGAAATCCAGGTTTAAGGCATGTGGCTGGGGAGAAGACTATGACATGAAGAATGGACAGACTATGTAATAGAGGTGAATTGTATGCGGACAGAGAGCACTTAGCATTTCCAACGACATTCGACTGTAAAACAATGGCAGAAGGAAATCCAGGGGAGAGTGGTTTCACCAAATGCTGATAAAGCTTATGTATAGATTATTTAGGTACCATAAATGTATGGTTCTACCATTAAAGACTAGGGAGTCAAGATGCTTGGGTGAAAACCTGCTAGCTCAGAGAGATGCAGGAACAAGCAGCTAAACTTTCTCCTTATCTAGCATCTCAGAAAAAGAGCTTCCCTTCCGCTGTCCCAAACCAAAAAGGCCACTCCAGACTAAAGTCCCTCCTTGCTATTTCCTGTGTGTCTCTCTATCCATCTTCCTGACTTCCTCCCACTCTCCATGGCTTTTTTCTGTCAACTGGTTGCTGGCTCCACATCTTAACCTAAGATTGATTTTATTTAATTATCACAATCTCAGGGTTCACAGTGTGATCAAATATCCCACAACATTTCCCCTTTTTTGTCCAAATAAAAAGGAAAGGTTTGAACTCTAACACAGTAAAACTATATACAATAAGAACAATTATAAAGTAAAAATTACATTCATAATGTCTAGTCCGTTTGTATTTGGTCACTTTGGAGAAAGTACTCTATTATCTATCCTATCTTGGTGAGTCTATCTATACCTTAAGGAAAGTTTAAAGAGTCAAAAACCAAAGGAATATGAGATTAATAGCAATAGAACAGTTCTTTAATTTTGGTTTCTCCTCTGTGCCATACCAGGTGGCTCTTCTGACATGAGGAAGAGATTTTGGATTTTCTTTTAACAAGCATGCTTGAGTTTAGAGAAGGAGAGAGCTATGATCCAACTCAAATAAGCATTAATTTTCAGTTAAACTGGGACCACAAAAAGACCATTTGCCTTATATGTCTGTGAGAATAGCAGAAACAAACATTTGGAAAGATATATGAAATTTTATCTGTTGGAAATATGTTGTATTATTAGGCCAATTTACTCCTTTTCTTGGGACATTTTCTCTGGATGATTCATCCTTTTTCTCCAGATGTCTTATTTGGTTGAAAGATTCTGAAGTCTGAAAGATTCCTCAGTTGGATGCTTTCATTCTCCTGGAAAGACAAAAGCAAAACCCTGCCCCAATCCTAACTTTAGGGAGTTTCCCTCTTTAACAAGTTGTATGTGATCAGATGAAAGGCATTTATTAACCTTATATGTTAGTTTAGATTGAACAGCCATGCTACTTGACGAACTAATACCTCGTCTAAGCAAGAGGTCTCTTCTGTTTGAATATAATCTTTATCAATTTTTATAATATAGCTTTTCTTCTCCTGTGGAAGCAAAAGCAAAACCTCTTCCCTTACATAACACAGATTCTGGTTTCTGTTCTGAAGTCAACACATCTCTAAAGCATACAGGTTGATTTAATTCAGCAGTTTTTTTCTGTTACCCAATGTCTCTCTGAGGCTGTCGTTCCTTTCTCATTAGCATTTAAAAAATTACAGTTAATAAAGCATTATGCAATCTATCTCTGGGGGTCTTTATTATCCCTTTCTGTTTATTAAACATATCTTTTTAAGTGTGATTAGATCTTCCTATAACTGCTTGCCCTGTAGGTTTGTGTGGCATACCTATAATATGCTTTATGCTGTAATATGCAAAAAATTGTTTGATTTTATTGGAGACATATGCTGGAGTCTTAGTTTGTACTGGTATCCCCATAATGGCCATAAATTCTAATAAATGTGTAATTATAGAATCAGCATTTTCAAAACTTAAAGAAGTTGCCCATTAGAATCCCGAATATGAGCCAGGTGGCAGTGGCTCACACTTTTAATCCCAGCACTCGAGAGGCAAAGAGAGGTGGATCTCTGTCAGTTCGAGGCCAGTCTGGTCTACAGAGTGAGATCCAGGACAAGCACCAAAACTACACAGACAAACCTTGCCTTGGAAAAAGAAAGAAAGAAAAAGAAAGAATCCTGAATATGTATCTGTGATATGGTATACATATTTTACTTTTCCAAACTCTGCAAAATGAAATACATCCATTTGCCAAATTTCATTTCTTTGGGTAGTACTTTTTGGGTTACTTCTTGTAGGTAGTGGAGTTTGGTATACAAAGAACAAGTAGGATATTTCTTTATAATTTCCTTGGCTTGTTGCCAAGTGGTAGAAAAATCTTTCTTCAAATCCTTGCTATTAACATGGTGTTCCTTAAGAAATTCTGAGGCTTCTAGCACATTTCCTACCAATACATGATTAATTTCATCATTACCTTCTGCTAGAGGTCCTGGTGATCTGATATGTGTTATATATATATATATATAAAATGATTTCAATTTCTGGTTATTTCTTGTAATTGAATAAACAACTAAGTCATTTCAGAATCAACTGTTCATCAGTTTCAATATGTAAAAGAACTCTTTCTGCATATTGAGAGTCAGTAGCTATATTAAGAGGTTCTGGAAAATCTAATAATACCATGAGAACAGTATACAGTTCTGACTTTTTAACAGAATCACAAGGGCTTTGAGCCACTTTAGTTAAATTTCCTGACTTATAACCTGCCTTTCCTGACTTATTTGCATCAGTATAGCATATAAGGGTTCGAGAAATTGGTGTTCCATGTACAATGTGAGGAAGGATCCAATTAGTTCTCTTTATAAACTGAAGTCTCTTTCTTTTTGGATATTTGTTGCTAATCTCTCCCGAAAATTACTGCAAGCTCTTTGCCAATGTTCATTTTCTGCCAATTCAGAGGAAATTTCAGCATTAGTAAAAGGTATCACAATTTCTGCTGGGTCTATTCCTGCTAAATGATGAAGTCTCAATTTTCCTTTCAGAATCAATTCAGAAATCTTTTCTGCATAATTCTTTAATTTGTTACTTTGTTTGTGTGATAAAAATATCCATTCTAAGATATATTCTCTCCACATAAGAATTTCTGTAGGAGAAATGGATAGAATGTAAAATAACCAGAATATGATCAAGCTCTGGATCCAAATGATCCACATGTGTATCCTATAATTTCTTTTCTACCAAAGCCAATTCTCTCTCAGCCTCAACTGATAATTTTCTTGGACTATTAATGTCTTTATCACCTTGTAAGGTTTGAAATAAATTACTTAGTTCTTGAATTGTCAATCCAGTTCTGGACCATAGCCAGTTAATATCTCCCAGCAATTTTTGAAAACCATTAAGAGTTCATAATTGATCTCTCCTGATTTGTATTTTCTGTGTTGAATTTTTTGTAAACCTATCTTATATCATAGGCAATTAATAGAATCTCCTCTTTGTATTTTTTCAGGAGCAATTTGTAATCCCCAACAAGGCAACAATTTTTCTTTACTTCTTCAAACATTTTCTCTAAGGTATTCCATTTGAATCAGCTAGTAAGATATCATCCATACTGTCTTATTACTTGGACCTGGGCAAGGTTTCCTTTACCTTTGACTTCACTTGCTTTGTTTAAAATTAAGGACTTAGGCAAAGTCAAGGTAATAATCTATCCTCTTGACTACCCTGGCTTGAATATGTCAATAGTATTGTTCAGCATTATTAGATAAATGCTTGTATTGGCTATTTTAAAAGAAAAAAATATCATCTGTATAATAGCACCTTAAAGACTGAGGAAAGTGTTTATGAATTATTTCCAATAGTGTTTTAGAAAATATTGACACAAGGTAGGGCTATTTAACATCCCTTGTGGAAGAATTTTCCATTGCTATCTTTTAACAGTCTGGGAATTATTATAAGTAGGCTCTCTGAAGGCAATTTTTTCTTTATATTGTTCTTGTAAAGGTATAGTAAAAAAGCAGACTTTCTAAATCAATTACTATAATAGACCATCCTTTAGGTAATAAAGAAGGCAAGGGAATTCCAGGCTGTAAAGAGCCCATTGACTGAATCACCTTAGATCTGTTACCTTCTCCGTTTTCCAGATTTCTTTTTAATGACAAATTAGGAGAATTTCAAGGACTGGTTGATTCTTCAATATATTGAGCATTTAGCTGCTCCTATACCAGCTGTTCTAAGGCCTGTAATTTTTCTGATGTCAAAGGCCATTGTTCCACCCACACAGGTTTGTCAGTCACTCATTTTAAAGGTCGGGCTGTTGGTACAATTGAAATATCTGTGCCCTGCTTTTGTACAACCTGAACAGTTGTTGATTGTACTTGATAATACCTTTTAACATTTTTCCCAGAAACATATGTTACTTCATGGTTTATTTCTGAGATGGGAAGAATGTTAATCTGGGTTTTCCATTGCTGTAACAAATCCTGTTACAAATTCATTGCCATATTAGACACATGTGGCTTTAATATTCCTATTTGTCTTTCTGGCCCTATACACTCAATCCAACTTGCACTTTGTTTTACCTAAAATAAAGTTCCAATCCCTTAAAGCTGAACATTTACCCCCTGAAGAGATCAATTTGGATGCCAAGATTTTGATGTAATTATTGTTACATCTGCCCTTGTGTCCACCAACCCCTCAATTTTAATGCCATTTATTTGTGTTTTTAATTTTGGTCTTTGATCATTTATAGAAGTTGCCTGTGGTTGGGGATTTAGCTCAGTGGTAGAGTGCTTGCCTAGCAAGCGCAAGGCCCTGGGTTCGGTCCTCAGCTCTGAAAAAAAAAAAAAAGAAGTTTGCCAAAATATTTGTTTTATGGTCTCTCCTGAAAATTTTGTTTTATCAAATGAAGCTGCTATGTCATCCAGAGCAGTATGGTTTTCCACAATAGGCAGGGCGTCTAGAGAAGCCTGAAACCCATGGGGGAGGGAACTAGCTGACCAAAAGCAGACATGGGGACATTCAGAAGAAGTGTGCATTGTGGGAAGTGAGGGCACAGGGCCACCTAAAGGACAGAGCTTGCCAGCATTGGGCCTCTAACTCCAGTGGTGTTTGGAGCCTGGCCGCCTGTAGATTTTGGTGTCTATGCAGTTTGGGGCTAGGAATGGGCAGCAGCTGGAAGCTAGAGGCTATAACAGGAAAACTCCAGACTCATTTAGAGGGCCTGGGGGGAGGGAGGAAAAACCAGCTGTGGTGGTGATTCCAGCAGCTGCAAAGCCAGGGGTAAGTGGCTCCCTCGTGATCTCATGCCCCAAGTTGGACATCAGGTGAAGCATTTATCTCATAATTCTTTATCAATAATAACTTGGGAGTCCGATATGAGGGTAAGAACCAGAATCAGAGAAGTGGTGGAGAAGTGACCAGTGACCTCTCTCTTGTTCTTCAATCCAAAAAAGGGCCAAGAACCTCTCTAAGCCCCTCCCTACTACTTCCTGTGTCTCTCTATCTGTCTTCAGTCCTCCAAAACCTCTATGGTTAATTTTGCTCAACTAGTAGCTAGCTCTTCCCTCTGATTCAAAGCAAACTTTATTGGCAGTCTTGGGAATGTCTGAATGTGATCAAAATATCATACAACAGACAGGAGAGCAAGATCTCATCTTGGCAACAACAAAAACTCCTGTAGGCTAGGGAGGTGGCTCAATAGAGATCACTGCACAATCATGAGGACCTGAGTTTGAATTCCCAGTACACATATGAAGCTGTGCACAGTGGTAGGAGTACAAAAGTATGAAACATGGAGAGAAACTCCCTAGCCAGACAATCTAACCAAGTTAGGAGCTCTAGGTTCAGTGGAGAAGGTTCTAAAGATCTTATATCTGAAAATAAGCAATAGCTGGGCAGTGGTGATAGACACCTTTAATCCCAGCACTCATGAGGCCAGCCTAGTCTACAAATCAAGTGTCAGGACAGCCAGAGCTGTTACATGGAGAAACCCTGTCTTGACAAAACAAAACAAAACAAAATAAAAAAACCAAACCAAACCAAACAAAACAAAAAACCGTAATAAAGGTCGTTTGCCCACCACACACATGCTTAGGCACATATACCACACACACACACACACACACACACACACACACACACACACACACACAAATACACACACAAAAGGATTTCTGGAATGGGGATACATCTCAATGATAGAGTGTTTGCCTATCATGTGTGAAGCCCTAGGATCAATCCACAATACTCAGAAAAAGGGGGGGCACACCTTGCATTTTTGTCTCGTGAATAAAGTTCATCCAAGTCTAGGAGGGGTGGTAGAGCATTTTGCCTGGATTTGATCTTCAGCACACTAAAAAATAAAAGTTCAGGCTGGGAGATGGTGGTCCAGACATTTAATCTCAATAGTTGCCAGGGGGATTGAGTTTGAGAACAGCCTAGTCTTCAGAGGGAGTTCCAGAACAGTCAGGGCTACACAGAGAAATCCTGTCTCTAAAAAAAGCAATAAATAAATAAATAAACAGATAGATAGATAGATAGATAGATAGATAGATAGATAGATAGATAGATAAAGTGCAGATTGGAGATGTGTTTCAGTTTTAAAATAATTGCCTCAAATATGTGAGGCCCTAGAGGAAAAAAAATCAAAAAACAAAAAACAAAAAAAAGAAACAAAAACTGAAATGAGATGGTCCATGACCTAAACGTGTGGGATTTAAAGACACTTTCTTAGAGGCAGTCCCTGAGCATCCCAGCTGCTGTGTGCCTTTTGTGCCTCACCTGCCCCGCACATCAAGCTTCAGTTCCTGGATTTACCTTTGTCTATGGGCTATATGGCGCTTAGCTTCAATTGTCGACTTGATACATTGCAGAATCATCTGGGAAGAGAGGCTCAATGAAGGACTGTCTACATCTGGTCGGCCCGTGGGTGGGCATGCCTATGGGGGACTGGCAGACCCAAGGCACTGTGGGCAGCACCATTCCCTGGGGAAGAGGTCCTGAGCTGTGGAACAGTGGAGGACTCAGACACGAGTGAGCATGTGTGATGTAAGTGGTGTTTGAGGTCCCTGCCTGGATTTCTCCACAATGATGGGCTGGAGCCTGATATTTTAAACGGAAATAACCCCTTCTACTCTAACTTGCGTTTTGTTGGTGGATTTTATCACAGTGACAGAAATGAAATTAGCGCGTCTGTTTTTTCTGGTTTAGAACTAGGGCATAACAAACAAATTTAAAGAAATTTGAGGACGTTTAAAAAAAAAGACTCAGAGGAGAGATGGATGGTTCAATGGCTATAAGCACTGGCTGCTCTTCCAGAGGTTCTGAGTTCAATTCCCAGCAACCACATGGTGACACACAGCCATCTGTGGTGGGATCTGGTGCCCTCTTCTGGCATGCAGGTATACATGCAGAGCACTCACACACAAAATATAAATTTAAAAAAAAATTAGAAATCAAAATTCCCCCTAGTTCCCAAAGCCCACTCCAGGACCCCAAAGCCTTAATTGTTCCCCCTAGTTTCAGCAGTTTCCTTTAGGAGAGCCTGCATGCAGCCTCAGAGCCAGAATGTGTTAAGAACTACCCTCTGTCCCCAGCACCCCCTCCCCATGCCTTGCAACTTTGGGGGGATTTTCATACTTGAGCTATGGTGTTAGATCAGGAGAGGCAGCCTGAGGTAGACAGTTGCTCTCCTGTTCTGTGGAGTTCTACCTTTTGTCAGAAGAAATGAGTTTTATTTCATCAGAGTAGAGTAATGCTGACTTCACAGTTTTAACAATTATAATAGATGTTTGATAGACATTTGTTACCACAGTGTGTTTCAAAGTAATTAAAGAAACAGTAAGAAAGATGTTAGGTCATTATATTAGGCACAACTGCCTTACTGGCATGAAAGGAAAAATGGGTTTTCTTAAACCACAGTGTCTTAATTCCATGTTAGACTGTTAGACTGTAGATTGCCATGTGACTCACGCCATCTTGGACATCAGCTTTTGAGTTCTCTTCTTAAATAAAAAGGATATTTTTGTTGTTTGGTATTAAAAACTCAGTTAAGAAATTTAAAATGTTTTAAGTAAATTCAAAGGGTTACTACAGTTCAAGCTTGTTTTCTAAATATCTAAGAGGATGATTTGGAGTCGAGATAAAATATTTGAGCAGGGCAATGATAGCCCATGCCTTAAATACCAGCAGAAACAGATGGATCTCCGTAAGTTAGTTGTTTTCTAAATTCTAGAGTTACAGTAAATACGGTGGTGGTGGTGCACACCTTTGATGCCTCAACCCGGAGACAAAATTCATACACGACTCCTAATTTGTATGTTTGCATACTAGAAAAATGACATACCATATTTACAGATTATTATAAAACCCTTCTACAGGGACACTAGAAGGTCAGGCTAAAATCAAAAATAAACATCCTTTGTGATCTAAAAATAAGTACTCTTTAACCTTAATTTATTTCTAAAGAGAAAGGGGAATATAGGTATATTTATCCACACATACCAAAGTATATTTAGTTTCAAATTTTCAAATTTTTTAAAATTAAAAGATAATACTTTGTCTGTTGCCAAAAAAACGTTTTGCCTTAACAAAGATATAACCTGCCAAAAAAGGAACTCCCCAAAGTCAAGGCTGGGGAAGGGTATTGTTTTTGTCTTTCCAGGAGAATAAAAGCATCCAACTAAGGAATCTGGAGACCACTGGACAAATGAAACATCTGAAGAAGAAGGAAGAATCATGAAGAGAAAATGTCCCAAGAAAAAGAGTAAATTGGCCTAATGGTATAGCCCACCTCCAATAGGGTAGAATTTCACAAATCTTCCCAAATGCTTGTTTTTTCTGCTGCTGTCTACAGACACAAAATGTAAATGGTCTTCTTGTGGTCCCAATTCAATTAAAAATTAAAGTTGCCTTTGGAGCTGGGGTGTGGCTTTCCTCTAAACCCACACATACTTATTAAAGGAAAATCCAAAATCTTTGTCTCATATCAGAAGAGTCATCTGGTTTGGGACAGAAGAAACCTAAAATAAGGAAGTAGTCTATTGACACTCATCTCCTAATCCTTTGGTTTTCATTTGATTCTTTAAATTTTTTCTTTTTTAAAAAATTTATTTAGGCCCGGTGGTGGTGGCTTTAATCCCAGCACTCGGGAGGCAGAGGCAGGCGGATCTCTGTGAGTTCAAGGCCAGCCTGGTCTCCAAAGCGAGTTCTAGGAAAGGCGCAAAGCTACACAGAAAAACCCTGTCTCGAAAAAACAACAACAACAAAAAATTTATTTTTACTTTATGGGAATTGGTGTTTGCCATGGATGTCAGGTCCTCTGGAATTACAGACAGTTATGAGCTGCCTCATGGGTCCTATGGAAGAGCAGTCAGTGCTCTTAACCACTGAGCCATCTCTTCAGTCCCCAAATTTTTCTTAAGGTATAATTATCTCAAAATAAAATTATGTATATATAAACTTTCTGTCATATTAGTGATCATATGGAGTACTAACTAAATCTAGAAATAAGCTTCATATAGCTTTCTGTATGTGTTTTCAGGTTTGAGTCTGAAGCATTTAACTAGGAACTAAGTTTGTACCCCGGATATATTTGATGGATTATGGTCCTCTTAACTTTTTGGAGATCTGCTTGTAAACGGAGATGGAGCCTTTTGTTCTAACTGCCAGGTCCCAAATAAACACATAAAAGCTTATATTAATTACAGAATGCTTGACCTATAGCTCAGGCTTGTTACTAACTCGCTATTACATTCAAATTAACCCATTTCTATTAATCTATATCTTGCCACGTAATCTGTGGCTTTACCAGTCCTCTGGCATCTTGCTTCTTGGGCAGCTGGCTCCTGTCTCCCTTGACTCCGCCCTTCTTCATTCCAGTCCTCAGATCAATTGTCCCACCTAACTTCCTGCCTGGCTACTGGCCAATTAGCATTTCATTAGGAAATGAGAGTAATACATATTTATAATATATAAAAGGATCATCCCACAGCATCTGCTGAATATGGCATTTAAAATGTTTGTCTTCTGCAGTGAACCATGACCATTCCTGGCAGTGAGTGACCTTTGAGGTCTTCAAGAAGACGATGGGGCCCTACAATGACAAATCCACCTGGGTTGTGGTAACACCACTAAGCTGACAAACATCACCCAAAGATCAGCTTCACACTAGACTGCTCAGGACAATTTCTAGCTGGCTAGCTGAGGCGGTCCAGCCTGGGACTTCAGTTAAGCCCAGCACTTTCCCATCACACAGACTGGACAACAAATGACACATTTAGCTTTCCCAGGACTCGGCCATTATCCC
This sequence comes from Peromyscus eremicus, assembly GCF_949786415.1. Classification (NCBI taxonomy): domain Eukaryota; kingdom Metazoa; phylum Chordata; class Mammalia; order Rodentia; family Cricetidae; genus Peromyscus; species Peromyscus eremicus. Next base: position 16,174,702 of record NC_081431.1, on the reverse strand, counting down.
AATTTTGTCAGGGGCCCCTAAAGATGCTGTCACCCCCCCAGAAAATAGGAAGTAATTTTCATTCTGGAGGGGTGGCGTGGGTGGATTTTGGTTGTTCTGTGAGTATGGATGTTTGTCATTGTTCAGGGGCTGGTTGCAAGTTGTTATTGGTCATGGTCAGGGAGGACACTAATCAAAGGTTAGATTAAGAGATTTCTTTCTTTTCCTTTCCTCTATCCTTCTTTCCTTCCTATCTAGTGTTGAAAAAGGGGGGGGGGGTTTAGGAGATTAAAAAGAAAAAAAAGGGGGGATATAGGAATAATAAGATAAAAGGGTAGATTATTGAATCTACTTTTAAACTGGAAAGTAACCACTAGTCTCAAATATTTTACATTGATATGGATTTTTGTATATTGATACAAATTTTAGGTAATTTTTGTTAAAATATATTGTATATATGTTTCTACTCCTGTTTAAGGTACTGTACCTGTGCAGTTCATTTAAAAATGTAATGCTGCTGGGCGGCAGTGGCGCACACCTTTAATCCCAGCACTTGGGAGGCAGAGGCAGATGGATCTCTGTGAGTTTGAGGCCAGCCTGGTCTATAAAGAGAGTTCCAGGACAGGCACCAAAGCTACAGAAAGAAACCCTGTCTCAAAACAAACACACACACACACACACACACACACACACACACACAACCCCCAAACTTTGGGTTGGGGATTTAGCTCAGTGGTAGAGCACTTGCCTAGCAAGCATAAGGCCCTGGGTTCAATCCTCAGCTCCAAAAACAACAAAAAATGTAATGTAAAATTCTAGACCTTGAAAGCTATATTACAAACTGTTTAGGGTAATTAAGAAATGTAGATTAGTAGTTAGTCACCTATTAACAATCAAACTTGTGATCATGTTAGGTATGTTTTCAAAGTTAAACACAGATATATTTTAGATAGACAGTCTTCAAACACTTCTGAGATCTACAGAATATGGCATTTAAGATGTTTTAACAATGTAAGGCTTTTCATGACAATGAGACGCGTCTGTTCCTGGAAGTGCCAATCTACTTCAGAGAAGATGATGGGCATTGAAGAACCTCCATATGGAGTTTGCTTTAAATGTGACAAAGCTAGCCACTGGGCAAGAAACTGCCCTTGCCTCGAGTGCTGACAGTATGCTGTCCAAATTGAACAAGCAGGACACAAAGGAACTCGACTGCCAAACTTTGCCAAGACAAGGCAGGCCAGTCCTTTAAAATTCCTGCTTCACAGAGAAGTTTGTCAATTCTGGGCCTGTAGGCTGAAGATGGATGCCCCAACATTATAGAGGAACCTTGGGTGACTGTCCAGGCAGTCAGCTGTTTCTGTCATTTCTATAGTTTTGGAAGTTGTATGCTCTGCACTTTCTGTTTAATCAGGTAATTTTATATCCTTCTTGGGTCTTTGATGAAGTTGAAGATTAGATAGTTACAGTTACAGTTTTCCTTGTTAACAAATTCAGAAAAGAAACTCACAAAAGAGATGTAAAGTATATAAGGTTGAGAGACATAAAAGCTCAAATTGTTGATCTAAGAAAATGTTTTGAGGTATAAAAAAAATAGTTTTGGGTTGGTAATACAAATTAGGATTGAAAATGGATTAGGTACCAAACTTTCAACTCACCAAGACAGAATAGATAATGGAGTATTTTCTCTGAATTTGCCAAATGCAAATGAACTGGACAGTGTGAATGTAATTCTTACCTGATAATTGTTTTTATTGTATATAGTTTTTTCTGTATCAGAGTTAAAAACCTTCCCTTTTTATTTAGACAAAAAGAGGGAAATGTTGTGATATTTTGATTGCTTTCTGACGTTCCTGAGAGTGGCAATAAAGTTTGCTTTGACTCAGAGGGTGTAGCTAGCTATTAGCTGATCAAAATTAACCATAGAGGTTTTGGAGTACTGAAGACAGACAAAGAGACAAAGGAAGTAGTAGGGCAGGGCTTAGAGAAGATCTTGGTCCTTTTCAGATTGAGGAATGAGAAAAAAAGGTCATTGGCCACTTCTCTGATCATTCAGGTTCTTACCGTGATATCTGACCCGTGTTTTTATTGATAAAGATTAGATATAAATGCTTCACCCGTCCCTGACCCCATCACCACTCAGGCTAGTCTCCAACTCTTGTCGGCTCAACCCTCCCACCTCAGTCACCGCTGCACTTTGCTCCTCAAATTTCAGTTACAGACAGAACTACTCCCTGAAAGCACTGACTACATATGATAGAACTAAGGTAAATAAGGTACATAATATTTCATTTATGTATTTAAAAGCAAAAAATCATAAAATATTATGTAAAAATTTTATTTCTTAAAATGTTTAAAACCATACTAAAATTTAAACATTTACATTGTATAGTACCTGATAATCCATTTCAACATACTGAAAGATAAACTAATCCCTTTCTGAAATAAGTTTAATTGTTTTGTTTGACAAAGGCTCTTACTAGCCCAAACTGGCCTCATACTCACTATAGTTTTTTTTTTTTGTTTTTGTTTTTTTGGGTTTTTTTGGTTTTTCGAGACAGGGTTTCTCTGTGTAGCTTTGCACCTTTCCTGGGACTTACTTGGTAGCCCAGGCTGGCCTCGAACTCACAGAGATCCGCCTGTCTCTGCCTCTCGAGTGCTGGGATTAAAGGCGTGCGCCACCACCGCCCAGCTTCACTATACGGTTTAATTGGCATTGAACTGATGGGCTCTCTACTTTCCAGGTCCCAGGACTTGTACCACCCTGCCTGGGAAATCTGTTTTCTCAGGTTAACAGTGCAGAGACTGGAGGAAGATGGAAGCAGGTGGCAATGGAGAAAGCTGTGGGATTTACAGGTGTTTGGCCAAATGGCTTTTAAGAAAGTAAACAAAACTACAACTGAGAATACTCAATACCTACGGATCTTTACAGTAAATACAGTTTGTTTTTTTTTTAATTTCCTGTGCTGGGGAGCACATACTAGGTATGTGTTCTAACACTGATCTACAGCAGACAGTAATTTAAAACAAAACAAATTTGATCTGATCAAACCAACAACTTTCCATTTTATTCAATTTTGAATAAAAAAGTGTATCAAAGGCATCAACTTCAGAAGAAATTATTTGCCTCATTTGTGCCAAACAAGGACAGTTTCTTGTCTGTTGAAAGTGCATGAACTTCTTGAAATTCAGTTTTCATTTGTCTCCTAATTTCCAAATAAATAGATAAACAGCTCCAGTTCATGGCTTGTAGATTGTTTTCCTAGACCAGAACATCCTCCAAGCTGTCATCATAGACCCATTTGAAGACAGACTCTTCAGAACTCTCTATAGTTTCAAAAAGTCTTTTGAAGTCTTGAGGATACAGTTTAAGTATTGTCCATCCAGGTCTTATTCTCACCTGCCTCAGTATTTCAATGGGCTCAACCGTACTCAGTGAACTGCAAAGGAAAAGCAAGTAAACATGTTTAACTCCCTTCCACAACAACTGTCAGTTAAATCTAAGAGAGCTGTCTCCTAAATTCAATTAAAATGTAAACTCTCTATACAGAGATGACTTTGAACTTCTACGTTACCCACCAAGTACTGGGATTATAGGTATGTACTACCATACTGGGTATGGATAAGAAATATTTACATAAAATAAATGTTAAGCCTATAATCTCAGCAATCAGGAGACTGGGAAGTCATTCCTAAAATTTTAGAGCTAACCACCAATAAGTGGTTTAAAGCGGTGCAATCAATTCTCACAAACATTCTAGGTTTTTTTTTTTTTTTTAATCTTTTTAAATTCTTGATAGCGTCTCACCACATAGCCCTGACTGGTCTGGAACTCACGATGTAGACCAGACTAGCCTCAAATTCAGAGTTCCACCTGCCTCTGTCTCCCAAGTACTGGGATTAAAGGCATGTACCACCATGTGTGTGAGGTTTTTTTAAAAGATAGTTTCACTCTGTATCTCAGTCTGGTCTGGAACTTACAATAAAGGCCTTGAGCTCATGTGACTGATTCTCCTGTCCCAAGGTCCTGTGAGTTGAGATTATGGGCTTACCGTTTACATGTAAATAGTGTGGCAGTGCTATAATCCTGTTACTTGGAAAGTAAAGGCCAGAGGGTCAAAAGTTCAGTCAACCTGACTATACAGAAAGTTAAGCTAGCCTGGGCTACATAAAACCAATCTCTAAACAAATAAATTAACTAAAAATAAGTATTTCTAGTCAACAGTCCCATTAAGGTTCTATGGCAAATGCCGATTCATTAAAATGACTATTTTAACACTTTTTCCATCTTCTGACAATACTCAGGGCTGCCAGTTACAACGCTGAATGGAGAACAGGTCACACTGGCTGTGGTAAGAGCTCTTGCTGCTCTGCTTGGGGCCTTGAGCTCAGTTCTCAGAGCCCATGTCAAGCAGTTCTATACCTCCAGCTCCAGGGGATGATGTAAATATTGTCTGGCCTCCACAGGAACCCAAGAACAACACACATAAAAACAAAATAAATACAAACTGAACAGAGCTAAAACAGCCTTCGAGTAGCCTAGGTGCACAGCAGGGGTGTTGGGGCCCCCGGGACCGGAATGACAGGCATTTGTGAACTGCTTCTCAACCCTCTCTCCAGGCAAGAAGGAGGTATTTTTAACAGGTAAAGTATTTTTAACATGGGCACACCTTACTTTAAATCAAGATGTGAAACACCACCTTGTCACACAGGAGACAGTCACATTAAATCACTCCTTTTATCATTTGACCTCACTGAATTTCTACTTACCGTAAATGTTGTATTATTGGGGCACTGCGCTTCCCAAAGCAGTGCTTCACCATGTGGAAAAAAATATCGTAATTCAAGGGACTTAAGTTTTCTGTAAATAAACTTCTACGAGGAGTCATTTGAATAAAATATAGGTTTTGTTTCATTGAGTTCAGTGAGTCCTAGACAGAAGAGAAAGTAATTTTTGTCAGTCATACCCATTACCAGGGAGAAGAACTGACCTCGACCCTGACTCCTTCAAGCCACTTGCTGCACACCCCCACACGTCCCTGGTTTTCTTACTGAAGGCTCCACACTGTACCGTGGGCCACGTCAGAGTTCTGACAGAAAGTAACCTAGAAGGAGGAGGTTTTCATTCTGTATGAGAGAGAGCAATGTTGCTGACGTTTGCCACGAAAGAGGCGATGGGAGGGTCCTGGGAGGGTCCTAGTCCATTCCTCAGCTGGGGGGAAACCCAATGTGTGCCTGAAAACCACTTACCACCACTGGGCTGGAAGCTCAGACAGTCCTTTATCTAACCCAGAAAGCTAGTGTATTGATGGCCTCGTGACTACAGTGAAATCAGAGCTCAGACACATCAACGTGAAACAAGTTCCTGCTGTGTTCAAGGACACCACAAGCAGACCCAAGAACACAAAAGGATTACTGACTAGCCTTTTCCTTATCTTTTTCTTTTTTTGGTTTTTCGAGACAGGGTTTCCCCGTGTAGTTTTGGTGCCTGTCCTGGATCTCGCTCTGTAGACCAGGCTGGCCTCGAACTCACAGAGATCCACCTGCCTCTGTCTCTGGAGTGCTGGAATTAAAGGCGTGCACCACTGCTGCCTGGCTTCCTTATTTTTTTTTTCTAAATATGCATTTATTTACTGTGTGTGCACACATACATATGTATAATTTTATTACTGAAAAGGTTAATTCAGAAAAGATAATCTTTTTTTTTTCTTCCATCTCTACAGCCTCTTAAAGAAAATAAATGTGATGAACGGGAATGGCAGCATCATTTGTTCTTACCGGAAGCTTTGACTTCTCTGAGTGCCCATTTTCAGTATGCACACTAAATGAGGACCAAGGTTCCTGGAGGAGGAAAAACAGACAAGACAGTTCTTTCTTTCTGAAGTTCTATGTGGGACATGTGCACACGGACGTGTGTGAAGGTTGGAGGCTGTTTTCAGATGTTTCACTCTATCATTCTTACTGAACCTGGATCTTATGGACTCTAGCTGGCAAGCAAGTCCCAAAGATCCTCCTGTCTCTGCCTCCCCAAGCCCTGGGATTAGAGGCGTGGGCTCTTTTTCACATGGCTGCTGGGAACTGAACTCAGGCCCTTGTGCTAACACTGTAAGCACTTTACCAACTGAGACATCTCTTCAACCCCAGGACATTCTTTAGTTTACATATATCTCAAGTGAGGCCTAAGGCTCCTCAATTCTGTTAGTTCTCTTTAATCAAAATGCTTCAATTTATTATTACCATAAAACAAACAAACGAAAACCTACCTATGCGAATCTCAGTGTGGTAGTGTACAATTATAATCCTAGTACTTGGGAGGTAGAGGTAGCCTGGGCTATATGAGACCCAGTCTACCCCCACCCAGCAAACAAAACCAAACCAAAGACCAAACCATACCCAGGGGCTAGGGCTATAGCTCTTTATCTGAGCACTGTTTCTGTGTTCAAATCCAAAAAACCACACACAAATAAAAGGATAAACACTTCAAATCATATCTAGCATTGCTAACTAAGTGTTAACAATGACTAAGTATTTGAACTACAGTATTCAAATGGTATATTTTGTGTAACAGGTAAGAGGATGTGTCAAGCTACATATGGTGGTACACATATATAATCCTAGCACTCAAGGTGGCTGAGACAGGAGGATAAAGTGAGCCTGGGTTACATAATGAAATCCTGTCTCACAAAACAAAGCAATGTAATATTCACTATATTTAAAAAAGCAAAGCATAGGAAAACAGAAAACAGAAGCGTATCATCTCTGCCACTGGTGATGTCTGGGCTATAGAACTACAGCACTGTTTCATAAAATTTCCCTTTTGGAGAGCATGTCTCAAATAAACCACATTTCCTAGTTTTTTGTTGGTTTGTTTGTTTTTCAGGACAGGGCTTCTTCGTGTAGGCTTGGCTATCCCAGAATTAGCTCGGTAAATCAGGCTGGTCTTGAACTCACAGAGATCCACCTGCCTCCGCTTCCCCAGTGCTGGAATTAAAGTCATGCACCACCACCACTCAGCAAGTTTCCTAGTTTTATCACGAGCTCTTTGAGCACTGTCTCAAATATTACTTTTGTGACTAGAGAAAAAGGTGCTGCAGAGACTCACAGAGGTTTCCTAGTGAGAACTTACTTACTCAGGGTCTGAGAATCTGGGCTTGCTTTATCTAGCAGAGCTACATAAGGGAATGATTTGACCACCGGCGTGGTTACTAGGTATTTGGCAGGGTCTACATTTGGCGGTGCAGTGTGCTTTGATCTAGCAAGGGGGAGGTCTTTTGGCCTGCCCCTTGGCATTGTTATAAAAAGCCCTTTTGAATAAATGGAAGAGGCTGTTGGGTATTGATCCAGGCCCTCCTGAAGCTATCCCGTGTTTCTGTCTTTTTTCTCATCAACTAGATCTCTCGATCTAATATCTTCTTACCCATCTCTCATAAAAACCCTTCAAAAGGTGGGAGCTGGCCTCCCACAAGGCGCCAAACAAGTGTCAACATTAATCTCCCTCCAAGAACTGGCAACAGCAAACGCCTTTAATCCCAGAACTCAGGATGCAGAGGTAGGAGGATCTCTGCGATTCAAGGCCATCCTGATCTACATAAGGAGTTCCAGACCAGGCAGGGCTACATAGTGACACCCTATGTCAAATAAAACAAAAGCAAACAAGGTGAAAAATAATGAAATTAAATCTTTTAATAAATTAATCTTTTAAATTAACCTTTAGTGCATGGTCTGTGCTTACAAGCCTCTGAGACTTTACTCACCATTTGAATAAACTTAATATCACAAGCCACTTGCCAAAGCACACTCAACACATGATACAAGTCTGGCCTTTTAGGAGTTGCTATTAGTCTCTAGTGAAAAAAAGAAACAGAGAAAATTATGTTACATAGATTCATAATCAATATCATATATTGGATCTTAACTTTAACATCTTAATAGCATCTAGAAATTTAAATTAAAAATGAGAATTGGCCAGGTGTGGTGGCACATGCCTTTAAACTCAGTTCTCAGTAGGCAGAGGCAGGTGGATCTCTGTGAGTTCCATGACAGACAGGACTACATAACAGAGTCCCCATCTCCAGCTACAAACTACAAAGATGAAAACTAAGTACAAAACATTAGCCATAAGTATTTCCACATAGAGTTTTCCTTTTTGAAAACATATAATATCAACATATAAAACTGATTGTATGGGCTGGGGTGGTTAAGAACACTTGCTGCTCTTCCTGACTGGAATTTGGTTCCTAGCACAGACAAAAGGAGGCTCAGAGCGCACAACTGTGAAGTATTTAAATTATGCATCAGGAATTGTTAAGCCTGTAACTCTAGCTCCAACACCTTCTAGCCTCTGTCAAGTACATGCACACACATGGCATGCACACACATGGCATAAATATATACATCTAATTAAAAATATGAATGAAACAAAACCGCAGGCCAGAAAGATGGCTCAGCAGTTAAGAGCACTGGATGCTCCTCCAGATGACCCAGGTTCAGTTCTCAGCAACCTCGTGACATGTCACAACCACTGTCTATAACTCCAGACCCAGAGGATCCGATGCCCTTGTTTGACCTCCTCAGGCACTACATGCACATGGTACACAGACCTATCACTTTTAATAAGGTGGCATTTCAGGGGGAAATCTTACTTAAGAAAAACTAAAATAAAAAATGTATAATGACCAGACATGGTAGCAAACACCTTGTAACCTCAGCACTAGGGAGACTAAGACAGGATTCCTCTGAGTTCAAGGCTGGCCTGGGCTACACAGTGAGTTCCACACCCAGCCCAGGTTACAGAGCAAGACTGTTTCAAAAACTAAAACCAAACACAAATAGGAAAAACTCATCATTTGGCCACAGGCACAATTAAGACAGAAACAATTCCTACACTATGCATCCAACAACAACAGAACAGCATGGACTATGGAAAAAGAGACCTATGCTAGAATTCCGTTATTAGGTGAGCTACGAAGTTGTGTATCAAGAGTTGTTATGGCTGAGGATGATAAGATGGTGCTGGTCACCAAGCCGACGACCTGAGTCCAATCCCTGGGACCAACATAGTGGAAGGAGGAAACAACACCTCCAAGTTGTTCCCTGTCTCCCACATGGCTAACAACGGTGTGTGAGCATGAGTGAATGCAAGTGCACACACACACACACACACACACACACACACACACACACACACACTCTCTCTAAATGTTTTTTTTAATAAAAAAAATAATTGTTAATCTTTTTTATTTTTTTGAGACAGAGTGTCTCTGTGTGGCCCTGGCTGTCCTCGAACTCAGAGATCTGCCTGCCTCTGCCTCCACAGTGCTGGTAAAGGGGTGCTCCACCACTGCCCAGCAAGGCAGACTCTTGCTGGACATTAAGGATGATACCATCAGTGAATGGAAGTTATCACTGAGAAAGGATCTCATGGAAAAGTCCATGTTAAAGAAGCTGTAAGCAAGACAAAATTTTTGTTCTCATGTAGCCCAGGCTGGTCTGCAACTATATATTGGAGGATGACCTTGAATTCTGATCCTTCTTCCTCTACCCACTAAGTGCCTCCCAAAGAGTTGGATCACAGGTTTGGCCACTGTGGCCAACTTACAACCTGATGAGCATTCTTCCGTACCTTGTTCTCATCTCTTGTTTATTTATAGTAAATATGTATGTAGGTATATGGATCGGGATTCTCTACTCTCATTCTACATGGCTAGCCAATATTTACTATCTGGGAGAGGACACATTCCCTCATTTCCTGCACCATTATTCCTACCTAGGGTTCCTTTATGTATAAATGGGCACTGCTAATACTGGAGCAAAGCTCACGCACAGGAAGCGCTGTGGTCCGTAGCCGATTCTAACAGCACTGTTCATGGCTGCAGGGTGCCTTCTCACTAAAAAGGAAAAAAGCAGAGGCTGCTGTCCCTGCACCAGACTCCCAAAGAGCAGACTAAAAGTCCAACTGGAGCCACTCAGACTTGAGTTCCAAGCCACTAAGGTGAACCAATGTTGTTTATTTGCTTTTCCCAGAAATCAGGAACAGCCAAGGTTCCCAAACAAGCCAGGCACAACTTGCCAAGATAATGACAGTCCATCTGCACTAATCCTTATACAACAAAGGTCATCTGAAGGAAGCTGGGGGTTTTTCTATTGTTCAGTATCCCTGCTTCTTCTTTAGGAATGATTGTGAAATGATCAAGCAGCTATTGAGTTTGGGTTAGCTTTCTTCAGTGTCCACTGTCTAGAAAACGAACCTCCTTTGCTGTTTCTGTCGGGACATGTATTCCATTGTCAATGGAAAGAAGCATTGATGTGCCCTTCTATCATAGAGAAAGTAGTCAGCGTGGTGAGAAACCACAAAGGACACAAGATTTTGATGGACTGATGATACACCAATGACTGGTAAGAAAACAAAGACGTTCAGCATAACTAGCCATTAGGAAAACACTAACACACTGAAACACTACTTCATCCAACTATGAGATGGTATCAAAAACACAAAGAAAGGGGCCGTGAGGTGATGCAGCTGGCCAAGCTTGCTGACTTGGGTCCGATCCCTGGAACACACCTTTGACCTCCACACATACACTAACTAGAAACACAAATTAGCTGGATGTGGTGGCACACGCCTTTAATCCCATCACCTGAGAAGCAGAAGCAGGCAGATTTCTGTGAGTTGGAGCAAAGCGAGTCCAGGGCAGTCAGGGCTGTTACACAGAAAACCCTGTCTCGAAAAATAAGCAAGCAAACAAACAACAACAAATCAAAACAAACAAAAAGAACCTCACAAAATAAAATAAAAAGAAACACAAGTATGATGGGGAAAAACTCTGAATTCTTGTGCACTATTGTTGGGAAAGTAAATAGTGTGTCTAGCAAGAAAAGCAGTATGGCACTTCCTTAAAGCATTAACTAGAATCACTACACGATCTAGCAACGCTAATTCTACTTATATGAACCCAAACCACGGAAAGCAGGGGCTGGGGAGGCAGCTCAGTGTAAAGTGCTCGCCACAAAAACAGGAGGAACTGAGCAAGGTCCTCAGCACCCATGGAAAGGCCAGCACAGCAGCTCAGGCCTGTAACTCACGGAGAGAGGCGGAGACAGGCGGATCCCTGGGGCTTACTGGCCAACTAGTCTAGACAAACAGCAAACTACAAGTCCTAGTGAGGGACCCTTCTCAAAAAAGTAGATCAATGAAGAAGTAAAATAGAGGTAAAGAAAGAAAAAAAGTTAAAAAAAAAAAATCAAAGAAGTAGCTGGCTCCCATGCAATGACATCAGGGGCTGACTACAAATCCATTACAAATCCACCTGCACACCGCCCCTGCCACAACCTGAGAGCGAGAACTTGTGTATGTGGCAGCTTTATTCATAATATTTGAGAAGTGGAAGCAGCTAAGTGTTTTCACAGATGAACAGATAAATTTTAGTGAGTACATATAGCAGAATAATATTCAGTTAAAAAAGAAAAAAAACGAAGGAAATTTCAACACACGGTAACACAGAGAAACTTGAAGATACTATGCTAAGTTCAGTAAGCCAGCCACAAAAGGACAAAGGTCATTCCAGCCCCCAAAGGACAAAGGTCGAATGACTCAAAGCCAAGCTCAGAGAGGGTGCAGGACAATGGTCAGTAAAGCCTGAGGAAATGGGAGCACGGGGGTTAAGTGCTCAGTGGAATATCTAAAAAATGTTGGAGCTAGACCACAAGTACTGGACGTAGAATATAAACATATTTAATACCACTGAACTGTACATTGTAAAATAATTAAAACTCTCAAATGTCAGGGGCCCCAAATTAAAAATTCAGCTGAAGTTCCTCAGAAGACTACAGCATTCTCTCCAGCACTCTCTCTCAGTAGCAACACCAGTCACTGTTGACAACCCACCTGGAAGTGTTTTTCAGTAACAAACAGATTCAGCTCTACTCGTCCGTATCTGTATATAGACTCACAGGAATACAGATCGAACAGAATTTTCCAAAGCAGTCGTCTTTCGTCTTTATTTGGTAGGATTCCAAATATTTTTACAGGAACACCTGTTAGGGATACAAGCATAAACTTGCATAAGGTTCTTAAAACTTTTTCCTATGATCACATTTTATTGATGCAAAGTAAGTTAACAATGGTAACTCTTTCAATTAAGGATCCAAGATGGTGGGTGACATGCAGGTATGGTGTGCTAGAATCACCAAGGAAGTAACTAAGGACAGCTGGGTGACATTATCAGAAGAGGTGGGTAAATACCCATAAAGTGTCCAGTCTAGTAATGAAGTAAATGAGAAACTGTTGGGAGCTAGGGAGAGGGCTCACTCAGAGAAGAGTTTACTGTGCAGGCGTCAGAACCTGATTCCAGACCCCCAGGCTTTACTGTCCAGTCTACCTAACTAGGTTCCAGGTTCAGCGACAGACATGGGGTGATTGAGGAGGACACTCAACATCAAACTTTGGCCTCCACAGGCATACACGTGTACATGCGCACACACGAATGTGTACACATAAAGAGGAAAAAAAGGAAGAACACAAAAGTTGCTGTGCTGGCTAGTTTTAAGTTAACTTGACACAAGCTAGAGTCATCCGAGAGGAGGGAGCCTCAACTGAGAAAATGCCTCCATAAGATCAGGCTGTAGGCAAGCCTGTAGGGAATTTTCTTAATTACTGATTTACGGAGGAGGGCCCAGCTCATTGTGGGTGGTGCTATGTGGTGATATATTGTGTACCCTAATAAAATTTGCCTGATGATCAGAGAACAGAACAAGCCACTAGATTAAACATAGAGGCCAGGCAGTGGTGGCACACCTTTAATCCAATCGGGATTAATTGGGAGGCAGAGATCTGTCTGGGTCTCTGTGAGTTCAAAGCCACCCTGGACTACATGAGATTGATTCAGTCTAGGAGAGAAACAGCCAGACAGTGGTGGCACACACCTTTAATCCCAGCACTTGAGATCTCATACCAGTATCTGGGAAGCACACACACCATTAATCCCAGCAGTAGGACGGAAGTGAAATGGCTGGGTGGGAAAGGCGTATAAGGTGTGAGGAGACAGGAACTAGAGCCTTTCAGCTGAGGACACCGAGGCATTCACTCAGAGGATTCGTGGAGACAGGATCTCGCCTTCCATTCGGCCTGAGGATTCGGTAGTGGTGAGAAGTTTCTCTAGTGGCTTGTTCCTTTGTCTCTCTGATCTTTCAGCATTGACCCCAATATCTGGTACTGGGTTTTTTATTAAAAGACCATTAGAAATTCAAGCAACAGTGCCACCCCTGGGCTGGTAGTCCTGGGTTCTATAAGAAAGCAGGCTGAGCAAGTCAAGAGGAGCAAGCCACTAAGCAGAACTTCTCCGTGGCCTCTGCATCAGCTCCTGCCTCCAGGTTCCTGCCCTAATTTCCTTCTATAATGAACAGGGATGTGTAAATGTAAGCAAAATAAACCCTGTCCTCCCCAAGTTGCTTTGATCGTAGCGTTCATCACAGCAATAGTAACACTAACTAAGACAGGTGCCTATGGCAATGGCAGGGGGAGGGAGACACTAGGGGAAACACCCTTTCCTCTTGGCACTCATGACAGCAGCTGCAGAACACCATTTTAAAAAGATTCTTGGAGCTGGAGAGATGGCTCAGCAGTTAAGAGCACTTGGTGCTTTTCCAGAGGACTCAAATTTGGTTGCCAGCACCCACCTTGGGTGGATCACAATGACCTGTAATTCCAGCTCCAGGAGATCTGATGCCTTCTTCTGGCTTTTGAGGGTACCAGTATGTACATGTATATACTTACATACAAGCACATGAAAAGAGCGAACAACAAAACCCTCTGCTGAGTCAGCAGCTTAGTCCTGGCCCCCATTTCCTCCCCAAAAGTGTCATGGGACTAGATTGGAAAAAATCTGAATTAGATAGAGCCATGCAATATTCAGTGAGACGGACACCTGGTTGAGGGAGCCTATAGGAGAACACACACTTGTGTGGGGTGGCACACCCTAGACATCCGGAAGTGCAGCCGAGGAGCAGGATAAGCATTCGAAACCACACTTCTGAAGGCCTACTGCAGGTGCGACTCTTATGTATGAGCAGACCCGTGAAGGATGCCCCCGACAGACTGGGCATCTGTGACCTGACGGACAGGCATCCAGGTGCAAGGCTGCAGCCAGCAATCAGGCGAGACTGCATGCAGTTTCTCTATCCCCAACCAGCTCTTTCCCCTCATGCTCACCTCTGTTCAATACTCAAGTCAGCAGACTAACTTTGTCCTCTATCCTGCTCTCCCCTCTTCTTTAGTTCCACAGGCTTGTCCAAAGCACATGGGCTATACCGACAGGCTTGTGGGGTCTCTGGTCTCAGCCTCCTAACAGCTGGGACTCGTTTAATCTTTTAGGTTGTTTGATAATGTGTCTTTCTATTTTTAAGATTGATTTTCATGATTTTAAAATTATGCACAGATGTGTGTTTCTGCATGTAGGCACACATGTTGAGTGCAGGTGCACAAGGATGCCAGAGGCATCGAATCTCCTAGAGCCGTTGGTACACACGGCTGTGAGCTGCCCGCATGAATGCTGGGCTATCCTTAGCTAAAACTGCTTCACAGACATCCTGTAGTTCCTACTGTTACCCTTTTGTTATTCTTTCCTCCTCTCCTGTTCTCCCCAACTCAATACTCCCCACTAACCTTACTCTACCTTTCTCCTTTCCATGCAGACACAGTGACTAAGAGCCTAAGACACATCACACTACCAGTGTTCCTGTACTGACTACAAAGATTGGCACTTAAAGGGAATTGCGTAGTTGACTGCTATTTTATGTTCATAGTGGGCCTACCCTTCGATAGTGATTGTTCCTGCAGACACTCTTCTACTTTTAGGGCTGTACTAGGGATTGTAAGTATATCCAAAAAAATCAAAGAGGATACCAATAAATTCCTGAACAAATTCCAAGAGAACACAAACAGCTTAATGAAATAAGGTTAAGTACAGATATAAATTGAAATTCAAGAAGTAGATAGAAATACTTGAAAAATACTTGAAATATTAAACTCAGGAAGTCAAGTAAAAATCTCTGTGGAAAGCATCACTGGTAAAACAGATCAAAGCGAAGGTGCACTATCTGGGCTTAAGACAAAGACGAGAAACTGGAAGATTCAGAAAATGATAATAAACTAATGAAAAGGTATCAACAGAACATTTGAGATCTGTGGGATACCATAAGAAAAGACCAAATCTACAAATCATGAACATAAAAGAATGATTCATGCTAAAGGCATAGAAAATATTCTAATTAAAATCATAGGAGAAAGTTCTGAATCTAGGTAAAGACATGCCCATTCAAGTCATAATGCATTTAGAGCACCAAACAGACGCAAGCAGACAAGAACCTTCCCACTTCGTTGATGGTCGAAACACTCAGCGGGGTGCTGGTGGCACACGCCTTTAATCAGGAAGCAAAGGCAGGCTGAGTTTGAGGCCAGCCTGGTCTACATAGTGAGAGTTCTAGGACAGCCAAGGACACACAGAGAATCCCTGTCTTGAAAAATCAAAATCAAAACCAAACCTAACAAACAAAAATGCACTCAATATACAGAACAAAGACAGCTTTTGAAAGCTGGGAGGGAGAAGTGGCAAGCTGCATGTAAACGAAGGCCAGCAGAGTAACAGCAGATGTCTCAACAGAAACTAAGACAGGAGGGCTTGGGACGATGCATTCCAGGCTCTGAAAGATGACAACTGTGAACCCAGAATATTGCAACCAACAAAGCTTTGTCACAATCAAAGAGAAGGAAAAACATTCCATGATAAGGGCACACTAAAGAATTCATAACCATTCAACCAGTCAGCCCCACAGAGGATGCTTGAAAGAATTCTTCAAACTGAAGAGAAAGATAAAAACATCCAGGAGGCTAGAGGAAAGAAGAAATACACTAGTAACAGTAGTTAAGCAAAGGAGAGAAAAACACCAAATACTACAAGATCAATAAAATAGCAGGAATTAATAGATACTTTTCAATAATAATGCTAAATGTTAGTAGCCTAAATTCCCCAATCAAAAGGTACAAATGAGCAAACTGAATTTAAAAACTGGACCTAAGTCAGGTGTGGGGGGCACCAAGGCAAAGGCAAATGGAGCTCTATGAGTTTGAAGCTAGGCTGCAACACAGTAAGTTCCAGGCCAGTCAAGCTACACAGTGAGACCTTTCCAAACAAACAAACTAAAACACCACTCTCCCCACCACAACCCCCCCAAAAAACAAAAGCAACAACAAAAACAGGATCTCATTATTTGTTACTTCCAAGAACCAGACCTCAGGTCAAAGACAGGAGCGACCCTAGGGTGAAAGAATGAAAAAAGGTGTTCCAAGCAAACGGGGCTGGGAGATAAGCAGGTGTCCCCATTCTAATAGACAAAACAGACTCCAAACACAAACAAGTTGGAAGACATAAAGGTCACTTTGTACTTATTAATGGAACAACCCATCAAGATGGCATTATAGTTTATTATTAATGCATTCAAACTGACCACAATACACAATGCCATTTTTTTCAGTTGTAAAAAGCAAAGTTATGTCATTTGCAGGGAAGAAACTGGAGATTATCATATTAAGCAAATTAAGCCAGCCTCAGAAGACAAATATCTTGTTTTCTTCATATGTAGTTATTAGATTTTCCACAGATACATAAAGTCATGTGTAGAAGCAAAGCTGTAAGAGAACAGAGGAGGGTAGCAGACCAGGTGAAAGGCAGAGTATGGAGGGGCTGCAGAGACGCCTCAGTGGTTAAGAGTACTAGCTGCTCTTGTAGGACACTGGTCAGTTCCTTGCACCCACATGGTGGCTGACAACCATCTAAAATTCCAGTTCAGGGATCAAAGCCCTCTTCTGGCTTCCATAGGCACTGCAACAACATGGTGTATAGACAAACACATAGGCAGAACATGCACACGCACAAAATAAATAAGTCTTTAAAAAGAATTATAAATAAATTCCTGTTTCTTTTGAATCTACATGCAGAATCTCCAAAATCATGTCTGCCTGCACACCGCCATATATCCAGCTACCATAGTTTCTGCCCTGATGATAATGGACTAAATCTCTGAAACTGTTAGCCATCACCTCAATTAAATATTTTCTTTTATAAAAGCTGCCATGGTCATGGTGTCTCTTCACAGCAAAAGAAACCCTAAGACAAGGTGATATGAAAGGAAATTCATATGAACAACACATATTTAAACATACATTTATATGAAAATTCTTATGTAATACAGTCCCATGTACAATGAATATATACAATTAAAATTCAATAACTAAGCCCCCGCACTTAAAATATAACTTGTCCTGTATGAAAATAAAATGGTTATTTATATGCAGGAAAAAGGAATGGCATGTTTAGTATAAGAGCAGTTGCTTATTAACTGAACAATCTAAATCTCTCTCTATATTGCATATACGTCTAGTAAACAAATGAGTCATACTGGTAAAGAAAATGCTGTTTATAAAGAATTAACTTTAATGAAAGACAAAAATTACCTGCTGACCAAGGAACTGCTTTTATTCCCAAATTCTGAAAAACGATACGTGAATCATATTCTGGTTTTATTATTTCCTGATGTCTGGGATCCATTTTAAAGAAGTCACCGTGAACCACCTGCATCTCTCCACCCATACTATTTCTTAAGGCCTGAAGAGACGAGAAGGTGACATCAGAAATTTCATCATGTACACCACGCTACAATTCAAAGATGTACCTCAAAAATTAAGAAAAAAAAAATAGCTGAGCACATGGGGGCATGTCTGCAATCTCATCACTCAGGAAACTGAGACAGGAGAATTACAAATTCTAGGAGGGCCTGGGTTACATAGTAAGTTTAAGACCAGTCTATCTCTATAATACAGTGAAATCTGGTCTGAACAATTCAAGAGCTGGGAATATATACGGCTTAATGATAGGACATCTGCCAAACATGCACAAGGCCCAGGGAGGCACTATAGCACCTCAAATAAAAAAGTTCAAAGTAGCCGGGTGGTGGTGGCACACGCCTTTAATCCCAGCACTCGGGAGGCAGAGGCAGGCGGATCTCTCTGAGTTCAAGGCCAGCCTGGGCTACCAAGTGAGTCCCAGGAAAGGTGCAAAGCTATACAGAGAAACCCTGTCTCGAAAAACAAAAAACAAAAAACAAACAAACAAAAAAAGTTCAAAGCTCTCATGTGAAGGTACAAGTATTCTTAATATGCCTCAAATTTAACATAGGAACTAAAAATCAACCACTGCAGGAAAAAACGGTCCAAGTGCAACAGTTTTCTAAGAGGTCTGATACAGAAGTAATCTTCCCTAGGAGCCTGTGGAGCTCAGTAGTACAGTACTCATGTAGCATGTACAAGGCCCTGAAGTCAACCACCAGCACCACATTAAAAACAAAACCAAGCCAGGCATGGTGATGGTGCATGCCTTTAACCCCAGTACTCGAAAGACAGAGGCAGGTAGGTGAAGCCAGCCTGGTCTACAGAGGGAGTTCCTAGACAGCTAGGACACAGAGAAACCTTGTCTCAAAAAACTGAAATAAAAAACAAACAAACAAATCACCAACAAATTTTCCTTTCTTTTTGTTGATTGCTTTCGCTGTTTATAAAGCTGCCTCCTTTGGAGGTGTGGGGAATGTTAAACCAGGGTCTCACTAGGTAGCACTGGAACTCACTACGTAGATGAAGCTGACTTCTTTGGGTGATTCTTCTGCCTCTGCCTCCCACATGTTAGGATTACAGGCACTTGGGAGGCAGAAGCAGTTCTATGAAGCTGAAACCAACCTGATATACCATAGCTCTTTTTCGTTTTTTAAAAAATTAAATCTTTAGATGTCATAGCTATTTCTACAATGTTTTGTTGCCACACAGTGTGGTGATATTTTGTTTGTGCTTTAACAAATAAAGCTTGCCTGAAGATCAGAGTGCAGAGGTAGCACTAGAGGCCAGGCACTGGTGGCACATACCTTTAACCCCAGCTTGGGATCATGCCTTTGATCCCAGAACCTGGGAGAAGGAAACAGGAAGTGGTATGGCTGGGCAGAGAGAAGAAGTGATAAGGCAGAGTGGAGACAGTCTGAGGATGGCTAGAGGTAAGAAGCCTTTCTACCGGCTGGCTGCTCTGCTTCTCTCATCTTTCAGCTTTCACCCTGACATCTGACTCTGGGTTTTTATTACTAAGACCAATTCAGTTTCGAGCTCCAGCACAGCACTTTAAAGTCAAGTCATCCATTCTCCATGCTTTCAGAAAACTGGCATAGATATATAGGTATAAGTTTTCTGAACTAATTTCCTCTCAAGTGGTCAGCTGTCAGTTAAAGACTCAGAAACACTGAAACAACCATTTGGAGGAAAATCCAGCACTCTGCAACTGCATTTGACCATACCGAACCTGTTTTTGCTTCATTTTAAGTCCTCACTAAACTCAGAGTTTACACAGGTCCACTTAGCATTCACTCTTGAATTTTAAGCTCACAAAAAGGCAAGGTCACAAGCTTAGTGACCAATTATATATCACTCAGCTAGACTTTTTAGGAAGGGGAAGATGTGACATGCTCCCTCCTGATCTTAGGGGAACAAACCACACTCATTTAACCAAAGGTAGGTTACCAATTGAAAAGTGTAACAAGCTAATTAACTGAGCTTTATGTAACAAGTGGTCCTACCTAGATTTAGAGGAAAGCACCCGATTTTATTAAGCTTAGTCAATGGAGAACGGGCAGCTACATGGGGATGAGCTTGCATAAATGGAGTGTGATCTACTATAACCAACCAAAGGTGGGACAGACCCCAGGCCTGTCTGTCCAGATTCTTAGCCTCTTTCATGTTTGTGCCGTTCCTTCCTCATGGACAGAGGGTGAGGGCTTCTGGGAGGAAAAGGACTTATGATCTACTATGAAACAAAGGAGGTCAGAGACGCAGCTCTCACACAGAAAGCTAACAATAATCACAGGCCACGGTTTGCTTTGCAGTGAGGTGGTCCTGGTTTCTATGACTGCCCTTTGGAAATAGGAGTTCTGGTCTCTGGCTCCATTTGAAGGAGAAAGAAGTAAAGAGATAGGAAGGCAGAAATACCTTATTTCTGAGGCTACACCTCCAACTGTCTTTTATTTCAAAATACTCAGCATGTCAACGTGTCACACTTTGAGGTACCATCTTCTGGGCCCCAATAGGAATTAGAAAACAGCCCAGAACTCCCAAGCTTTAAGTTACTGAACAAGCACTAAAGACTCAATGGGTCCTAGTCTTTAGTGATATTAGACATAGTCCCTAAAAAGATCTATAAGAAGAAATTGTGTTAACTTCTTTAGCCCACTCAAAGTTAGTGGATAGAACAACAAATGACTTTAGGAACATAAAAATATACCTTTAAATGTGGAATAAAAGACTTTTCACTTTCAAAGGCAACCACTCTGGTACCAGCTTTAAGTAATGCCTCAGTCAGGATTCCAGGACCTGGTATATTAACAGAAAAACTTTATTTGCAAAATAAACAACATAGTTTCTCCCACTTACTATGTAGACCAGGCTAGCCTCAAACTAACAGAGATCAGCCTGGCTCTGCCTTCCGAGTGCTGGGATTAATGGTGTGCGCCAATATTCTTTTTCTTTTTTGTTTGTTTTTTGAGACAGGGTCTCTCTTTGTAGCTCTGACTGCCCTGGAACTAGCTATGTAGACCAGGCTGGCTTTGAACTCAGAGATCAGCTTGCCTCTGCGAGGATTAAAATGCCATAGTTTCTTTCAAAGCTGACTTTTACACATTTTAAATATCACAACATTCCTAGATATGATTCTTTTTATGTAAAAAGATGAGCTGGGCGTTAGTGGTGCACACCTTTAATCAGCCTGGTCTACAGAGCGAGATCCAGGACAGCTAGAGCTACACAGAGAAACCCTGTCTTGAAAAAAACAAAAAAAACAAAAAAAAACAAAACAAAACAAAAAAAAGATGATTAGACAGTTAACTTGAACCCACAACATCCCAACAGGTAACTGGAGAGCATTCCAGCATGTCAGTGACAGCAAAATTTACACTCCTCAACAAAATCTCACTATTTCTTAGAAAAAATATTATTTAAGATTGCAGCTTACCTCTGACTCATGGACTATCTGAATGTTTCGTCATAAAAACTATTGTCAAGTCTAAACGGAACCGACTTTCTGTAAGAAGTGGTGCTTAAAAAAGAAAAAAGACAGTTCAGGACCAATGAGAATGCTCAGAGGGCAAAAGCACTTGGCGTCTACCCTGACAACCTCATTTCAAGAGGCTGTCATCATCGAGATCCATGCGGTGTAAGGATAGAAGTGACTCTCCCTAAGTTGTTTTCTGAACTAAACACGCGCACACACAATAAATAAACCTAATTTAGAAAATTAGGGATGTAAAGGTTAAGAGCAAACCTGTTACCTCACCTGGATTGCACTCTAGTACAAGTTGACGGGACGGTTTTTGGAACCTCAGGATGTTTCGTACCAGGTTCCTGGCCAATTTCTTACACGCTACGTAACGCGTAGGCTCGGATCGACCCTTGGGTGCATAAAAGGGTGATTCATCGAAATCATGATCAAATAACGGCTGCAGGTAAAAGTCAGAGAAGCCACGACGGTTCCTCGCTTGCCAGTCCTTCCGCGTCGCAGCTCCAGACCCCAGAATACAAGAGCGACCGGGACCGGCCAACGCTGACAGCGCCAGCCGCGGAGGCAGCCCCATCGCCGGGCCCCACATCCTCCTCTAACATCCACCACAACCACCAGCTTGGGTAGTTTCTGCGAAGAACGAGAAGCACCACATCCCCACGTGCAACAGCAACACACCGACGCACTAGGCCGGGCGGAAACAAACACTACAAAGGGCGCATGCGGACGCCGGAGCCTCAGCCTTTTCTGCACTCGCTTCCGCTTCCGCCCAGGCTCCGCCCCCAGACGCCTGTGAGTGGACTATCCGGGTGTGTCCGGGGTTGGAACTCTATGGTCGCCCGCCCTCGGCGCTTCCTCTCTAGCCTCTCGCACTCTATGCTCCTGGGTCCGGCGGCCAGCCGGGAGGGCGCGCGGAGGGAGGCGGGGCGGGAAGGCTGGAGGTGTCCGATCCTCCAGAGCCGCGGGAGACCGGAGCCAGCTGTGTGACAGCTCGTCGGCCGCCATGTCAGCAAGCGGGGCTGGAAACAGACCCGGCGCCCGGCGGTAGCCCTTGCGTTGCCTCGGATGCCCAGGTAAGAAGAGCAGCCGGGCTGCAGGGGATCTGCCGGCTCGGCGGCCGCGGAGCTGCGGACGCTCGCTCGCTCCTCCCCGGGCGCTGTCCTCCCGGGAGTTGCAGTGGGTCCCTTTGCATCCGCCCCCTCTCGGTTTCCCCCGCTTTTCTGCGGGTATGCTGTTGTCGCGCATCGCGCCAATTTCTCCGCGCGCGCGCGCCTCCCCGGGGATCCTGCGGCTTCTACTCCGCGTTGGTGTCTCTCTGCTCGGTGGCCCGTCGCCTGTGCTCGCTCGCTTTCCTGCGGGTGGTTTTTATTTGCCCCCATACCTTGTTTCCCCTCCACCGTCACCTCTTTGGTTGTCTGGAAATCGCCTAGTTGTCTCCCTGCTTGTCCTGCCTCTGGGCCAAGATTTACCTTTTCTTTTTAATATGCATATTTGCAAGACTTAAATTTAAGGCTGAACAGAAAATAAGATTTGAAAGATTAAAATTCTTTCCTATCTTTAAAAGGATTAAAGCCTTAGGAAGCGTCTTTATTCTTCTGTGTAAACTTAGTTAAGCACATTGTATTGTAGAATGCAATTTAAAAGGCCGATCGCAAAGACTAAAAATAGAATGTTCTAATGGGAATTTTGGCAGTCTTTGGGGCAATGTTAGAAGATCCGATTCTTTGAGAGTGGTTTCAGTGTTTGAGGGATCGGACTCAAAGCTTTACCCATTATCCTTTCCATCAAGGCAGGAAGCTGCGGCCAATCAACTCCCTAGTTTAAAATATGTACAATCCTTTCTGCTTACTCTGCTGGCAGCATAATTGAGCTTGGCATTTAAATGCACAAGGAAAAGAGTTTCTGAGGAATGTGTCACCTGCCAAGTAGCCCGACGATTATCCTTAGCTGATGAAACTCAAGGACATAAAGACTTGACACCTGAAGATGGCCCTTTTTGAATAAGTTAGTACAGTGTAGGAGTTATTAACTATTGTGGAAATCCCGAGGATTTCATTCACTGATCTTAAATTTGTTTGTTTAGTATTCTTTCCTCACTGAAAATTTTGTAGCCAGGCAGTGGTACAAGTCTCTAATCCTAGCATTCAGGAAGTTGAGGCTCCATGAGTTTGAGGACAGCCTGGGATGCGTTATGAGTTCAAGGCTAGCTTAGGATATACTCAAACTATGTCTCAGGAAAGGAGAAAAGGAAGATGATCATCCCTCAAAATGAGCATTTTGATAAACTCAGAAGTAGTCTAGATTTAACCCCCCAGAGCAATATTTTAACAATTGAATATAACAAAATGATTTTTTATATGAGAGCAATGACAAAATACACTTACCAAGTTTATCCTTGAGGTTTTTTTTTTTTTGTTTTTTTGTTTTTTTTGTTTTTTTTTTTTTTTTTTTTGTTTTTGCTTTTAAAATAAGCCTCTTAAGGCAAGGGTATATAATGTAGCTCTTTGGTAGACCACTTGCTTAGCATGTATTAGGCCCTGCATTCTGTACCGGGTACCACAAAAGGTAAATATACTTAGCACTGTGGGAAAAGTACATTTTTAAGAATTTCATAGTGCCTGTGGACCACAGCCTAATCAGTCCTTGAGAACTTAGGGCAGTGTTTATTTCGCTTTTGAGCAGTTGGTGGAAGAGAAGTTGTATTTATTTACCTTATCCCCCCTCTCCCCTTCTTTGTTAGAGGCCAAACTGTGGGCCTTGCACAAGCTAGGTAAATGACCTGCCTCCAAGCTACTCCCTACTACCCTGCTTTTGTTTGTGTATGTGGTATACATGTGTGTACATGTTTGTGTGTGCATGCATGTATGTGCCCTGTGTGGTGTGATGTCAGATGACTTCCCCAGTCACTGTCCACTTTACTTTTCTGAGACATGTTCTGTCCCTGAACCTATCCCTAACAGATTCTGTTAGGCTGGCTGGCCAGAGAGTTTCAGCGATCTACCCGCCTCTATCCCTTAAACATTGGGGTTATAGATTTGTATCTTTGGGGATCAGGAGGCAGATCTGAATGCTTGCGAATACTAAGCCCTCCCCCTTAACTGTAGTTTAAACTGGTCTGAAATTCCTCCTCTTCCTGCCTTAACTGGGATTTGCAGGTTTGTGTCATGTGTTCAGTTGTTTCCATTTTTATAGTGTTAAGTGTTTACTTGTTTGTGTTTGCAAGCACTTGAGTAATACAGAAACCACCCCACCCCTGGGGCCCTGGATGCTAAAAAGGAAACAGTCATTTCACTTTTAAAATTATTTTGGTTTTTGGTTTTTGGTTTTTTCGAAACAGGGTTTCTCTGTGTAGCCCTGGCGGTCCTGGAACTCGCTCTGTAGACCAGGCTGGCCTCAGACCCAGAGATCTGCCCGTGAGTACTCAGATTAAAGGTGCTCACCACCATCACCCAGCTTAAAATGCATATTATAATCAGCATTTAGACCTACATTTTTAGAAAAACTTAGTTAAGGTATTTGTGATCACATTCTCTTAACAGTTGCGGTTTTTTGTATCCTGTGCTATTTTCACCCCCTTGAAGTGAGTTTTCTTTCTAATATGCTTGCTGGTTACTTTATGGCTGGCTTTAAATTATTTTTCTTATTAAGTTATCATAATCAAATTGCTTGAGAAAGGAAAATACTGGTTTTTTTTTTCTTGTAGATTTTAAATGAGAACTGAAATTGGGAAATACTGAATGTTGTGCTTTGTGTCAGAGTCAAGGCTGGAGCAGTACCATTCAGAAGAAATATAAGCTAATTCTAAAACTTTTCTAGCAGACCCATTTACCAAGTATAAATAGCCTTAATGGCTTTAATCCTCCGTATATCATAGTTGCCACAATATTTTCCAAGATTTTCTGCTAAATCTGCAGTTCTGATGTGGTTCACACTCGGCACATCTCGATTAAGACTGACCCCGTTGCCAATGTTCAAGAGTCACCTGTAGCCGATGCCTCCCTCCCTCATTGGCTGGCATGGAGCCAGAAGACTGGTGTTTGAGCTTAAAATGCCTTTCTCCCCTGGGAGTTGGATTCTCTCGGGATACATAAAAAGGCCCTTTCTTATTTCTTTCTTTCTTTTTCTTTTTCTCTCTGTTTCCATTCTCATATTGAGAAGATTCTGTGCAGGAAGAGGGTTCTGTGCGGAAGTCTCTTCCTGCTCCATGTTGACACTGATGAGCACTGATGCCCAGTACTTGTTTAGAGACTATCCTAGGATGACTAGAATGCTCAGTCATTTCCTGGGGTGTCATTGTGACAGTTCTTTCCATCCGTGTGTCAGCAGTGTGTCAGGGCTGCGAGTCTGTGTCTAGTAAGTCTGGTGGCATTGAGTAGGGAGGACTTGGGGCCCTATGAGACGCTTGAACTTGGTTGCAAGAGACAGGTAGGGTACCTGCTGTTGTACTATTTCCTGAACCAGTTTCAAGTATGACTAATGGTCTGGGAGATGTGGTCCTCTGTAGCTTGGTGTTTCTTATCAAGGGCAAGGCAATTTTTCAGGCAAAATTTAGAATGAAAGAGGGTATGGTATTTTGGCTTTGAAACTGTGGGAACCCGAGTTTATGTTTGTTAAAGGGAAATGTGGCAGCTCTGTATAAAGCTGCTGGCACATCATCCGGGTACCTGCCAGGAGCTGCTTGGCAGCAGATGTGCTAATTCAAGTGAAACCATCCATGGTTTAGAGCTGAAGTAACCAGGTTTAGAGCTGACCTCTGTGGGGATTCTGTCTTGGTCCTGTCTTGACTCCTGCATTCTAATAAATTTTCTAATTAATATTCCTGATAGTTTAATACAAGAAGCATATCTGCTTCCTTGATCAGTAAACAGACTTTCTGTCTAAATGCCAGTCTTTATAGACTGGCCCACTGTAAGGCAGCCTCTGGAGTGTTTGCAGAAGCAAATCGAGAATTGGAAAAGGTGGACAGACTTATTTTTGTGAAAGAGGAGTGTACATTCTGGTAGTGTTTTCATTTGCATTTAAAACTAGACATTGGTGGCAGTTGGTTTGATAAAAAGAATAAATTCAGGACCACAAAGAGAAAATTGAAGATACAGGCAAAAGGATACAAAGTATCGAATCTGCAGACTACCAGGTAGACTGAGCTAGCGTTAGGAATAGTGTAAGTTTTTGGCTAAGTGAGTACATTGTAGCCATGACTGGGGGGATGGGGGATAACTGACATGATGATTGTATTCATTAGTTTCATTTTAATAACGATTCTAATACCCATGTAGCTTATGTAATACATATGTATCTTATACAATGGAGCTATCTAGCTTAAATACACAGTGTAGTAAAACTTGTTTTTTAGAGGCAGGAGGATGGTGAGTTGGAGATCTGCCTGAGCAACTTAGGGAACATAAGGAGAACCTGTCTCTAAAATCTAACCAAAAACTAAAGAAGAAAATTGAAAACAACAATTTTTTTTTCTTAAAGAAAAATAAGCTGGGTAAAGTTGTGTATTCCTGTGGTCCCAGCTATGACAGAGGCTGAGAAAGGGGGCTCCCAAGCCTAGGGGCCTGGGGGGTCAACCTGGACAATGTAGCTAGATCCCTTCTGAAAAAGAAAAAAAAATTTCATTTAGTTATTTGAGGAAGAAAACTGATAGCCTGGCAATTTTTCAGTTTCTTTAAAAGAAAAGAAAAGAAAAAAAAAAAAAAACCCTTTTATGCTTGAAGAGCTTCCAAAAAGAGATGTTCTGGATGAAAAGGTCTGATGTCTTTAAACTATTACGCTGCTTTCTCTTCCGTTTTGAGCCTTTAAGACTTACATTAATACAGACTTTACCTTGTGATCATCCCCATGGGGAAAATAGATTTATTTTCAACAAGGGACTACTTTCGTTTTTTAAGCAATTGGAATAATTCATATGGGGTATTTAAAATATATAGTATATTTAGAAATTCTTTTTTTTTTTTTTGTTTTTGTTTTTTTGTTTTTTGAGACAGGGTTTCTCTGTGTAGCTTTGCGCCTTTCCTGGGACTCACTTGGTAGCCCAGGCTGGCCTCGAACTCACAGAGATCCGCCTGGCTCTGCCTCCCGAGTGCTGGGATTAAAGGCGTGCGCCACCACCGCCCGGCTATATTTAGAAATTCTTAAGGTTTATGATAGTTGGAGATTTCTGAAAGTGTTTTAGGCATGATTTTGCAATGACCATATTTGGAGGTTGAAACTTTGTGTCTCGTCCCCACTCTACCATGCTATCTTAGGACTTCCGGGTTCTTGTCATCACCAGCCATTTGGAATGGAAAGATAGTGTGTGCCTATCAAAATAATGACAAATCTGCATTTTTCCTATTGCACTGTCTAGTAAGAATTATGAAACAGTAACAGCAAATTAGCAACCTTAATTGACATTTGGGCATTGACATTTTGACAGTATCTATGATTGTAAGAATTTACATCAGAGTCCCTAAGGTGATACACACCTTTAATTCCAGCTCTTAAGAAAGGAGTAGAGGCAGTGGATTTCTGTGAGCCCAAGGCTAGCCTGGTCTACATAGTAAGACTTTGTCTCAATGTAAATAAATAAAAGTAATTAATTGTATCTTGTGATCATATTTGTTAAATCTTCTTATGAGAATGTCTACCTTGTTCTCCCTGTAAAACAACCAGCTGAGAGGTCATTATACCTTTTTCTGTATTAGCTGTGTTTTGAAAACTCAGTGTTATGAGGTGGTGGCGTTCTAGTTTCAATGAAAGCATAATAACCTCTTCGGATACTTGTAGATTTTAGGTTAATGATTCCCTTAAAATATGTGCACCTTGTGCTGCAACAGAATGTTGTTTTCCTGGGTTTTTTAAGAGTACTGGGTCTATGTTTTCCCGAGTGTTTGAGAATCCTTAAGTGTACTGTACTCGAAGGCAGTTTGGTGCCTGCTGTTTCTTGTATTAAATGCATGCATAGGCCTTCCTTCGTCCGTCCGTGTCTGTCTTTTGCAGGTCCAGTTCTTAGCACTGTAAACTCAATAGAATTACTGGGTGAACCAGAAGTCATTGCTAAAGATTTCTCAATGAGGACTTATTTTTTTAAAAATGGGTTTTATTTACTAAAGCTTAGTGTAATTATTTATTTTTAACTTACGAAGGTACAAAGATTTTAAGGTTTGTTCACACACACACACACACACACACACACACTCGTAGAATATGGAAAGGGTTTATTTAATCCAAGTATAAGGTACATAAGTTATAAGGATTCAAGAAAGAAATCCCTTGCGGTGGTGGCACACACCTTTAATCCCAGCATTCGGGAGGCAGAGGCAGGCAGATCTCTGTGAGTTCGAGGCCAGCCTGGTCTACAGTGCAAGTTCCAGGACAGGCTCCAAAGCTACACAGAGAAACCCTGTCTCGGAAAAAAAAAAAAAAAAAGAAAAAGAAAAGAAAGAAATCCACATTATTTCTTCCCTCGTACTCAGCATAGATAAAAGGAGGAAGTGCCCAGGCTTATTGGGAGGATGAAGAAGGAAAATTGTCAGTATTTTGTATTGTTCTGTTTGTTTTGGGTGCTGGGACTTGAACCCTGGGGGGAAAAATAAAACTTAAAAAATTACATTTATTTGTGTGTGTGTGTGTGTGTGTGTGTGTGTGTGTGTGTGTGTGTGCGCGAGCGCGCTCCAGGGGACACACGTGCAGCACAGGTACATGTGGAGGTCAAAGAACAACTTGTGAGAATTACTTCTTTGCTCCCACCATGTGGGTTCAGGGCCTTGAACCCAGGTTGTCAGGGCTGGCGACAGGTGCCTTTATCCCCTGAGCTTTTACCCTCTGACCTTCTCACTGGCCTAACCCAGGAATTTATATAGTCCAGGCAAGAGCTCTACCACTGAGTTATGTCCCTAGTGTCCTAGATGTTTTACTCCAACTATTTTTAGATTTGTTGTGGATTTTTTTGTTTTTTGTTTTTTTTTTCTGTCTCAGTTAGAGATTATCCCTAAAACATTAGGTACACACTATCACAAATAGAAACAGCGTCATGTGTCTTCCCTAGTTTAGTCATATACTAAACATTTGGATTAGAAGAGGATGAAAGGTTTTTCTTCTTAGTATTACGTGTGAACTCCAGTTTCAAGGCATTTAATCGGTCATGGAAGCCCGTCTTTTCTTAGCAAGGACAATCTATTACAGAGGAACCTCTAAGTTAGAAAAGCATTTACTTCATAAGGCCAGCTGCTGTTCCTCCAGGTGCCCTCTTAGCTGATAGGGGTTTGTGTATTTCGATTCTCACAGCCAGCCCCCAGCCACGATGTGGAGAGCTTTGTTTTTATGCAAGGTCCGAGCTCCCCGACAGCCTCAGAGGGTGTGCCTAGGTACAGAGCCCAAGTCCTGCTTCCAGAGCCCTCGACTAGGCTGAGGCAGCAACTGTTCTAAGAAGGTCTGCTTTAGAACTAAGGGCTCTGAGCTGCATGTGCGATGCACCCATAAGGCTCAGTGCTAAGGGAAGCCTTTGCCGGGGAGTTCCTGCTGGACCTTTGCCTCAGGAGCGTGTGAGAAGAGATCTTGAAAAGAGAGCCCCCATAGCATGTTCCCTCCCCTGACTGGTGCCTCTGGTGCCTGCTTTGGAAAGCAAAGGTCAGAGCACCCAGGCGTACGTAAGCCTTAAAACCCTTATTTACCTCCTTCCTCTTCTCATTTATAAAAAAGTAATTCTCCAAAGAGGAAAAAGGTAACTGAATTTTAACTCGGAGAATTTTAACCTGATTATTGAAATGAGACCAACTCTTTTTCTTGTCTAAGAAAGTTAAACCAAAGCTTACTTAGCAGTGAGGGTCCATTGATGTCTCCCGTCTGTGTTGATGGTGTGATGAATTGGCCAGGAAGAGGGACTCCTCACTCCAGGGGGACATGAGGACATTTCTAGCCCACCTATGCCAACGACACATCTTTTCCAAGGGGAAAATGAAAAGGGGTAATTGACCAGCAAACCTGGGGGGAAAAAAGCACTGGAAAATGTCTTCTAGTAACATTTTTATTCTTGGTTGTCCCTTTTCTTAGAATGTATAGTTGAGGATAACCTGTCTTTATTATTTTTTTTCCCCAAAGCTCCTATCCAAATACACTATTTGTGATAACTCGTCTTTAAAAAGCACATTAGGTGGGCTTTTTGTTGTTTTGTTTTATTTTGAGACAGGGTTCACTGAGTAGCCCTGGCTGGCCTGGAACCAGTTATGTAGGCCAGGCTGGCCTGTCTCAGGCCTCCTGAGCGCTGGATTAAAGGGAGCTCCCCACACTTGGCCTCTCCTTATATCCTTTATACCTTCAGAAGTCATTCGTTGGACCTCTCTCTAGAATGTTCAGGATTTTTCTGTTTGTTTTAAACATTAGTTTTTGACTTCTCTGTGTTTTATAGTAAAGAGTCATTCCTGTGGATGAGTTTTCGTGGAAAGTTCAAAGTTATTCATTGATTTAGGAGTAGGGTCAAGGAGATCTGCTTCCCGGTGTGCAGAATGGAGCTGGGAACAGGCTTCCTTACAGGCATGCTCCGTAATGAAATAAAGGAGTACAAAAGTGGGGACAGGCAGAAAGATTATTCGAGAATAGCAGATGTAGAGGCATTCCTCTGAGACGAGAGGAAAGTACTGGTTGCCATGTCACTTTCAGTAGTTTCTGTTGTGGTCCAGTTGAGGCTAACTGTGAGTAGGGGTAGGTGGGCCGGGAGGTGAGGGTTCAGAGTAGCTTTGCAGTGGCATTTGGTCCTGGATGCTGTGTTAGAGAGGCTACCCAACCAACCCTGGGGCCGCAGCTGATGCTGGGTAGATGCTGTGCTGATCCACACAATTGTTATTTTCCTCAGCAGTGCGTAGACTGGCTGTAAGAGATACCGAGATATTGGTCGTGGGATGTTGCAGATATTGAGATTTATTTGAGTGTGTCAGAGAGTATTTTGATGCTCAGTAAAAATATAAGATGGGATGACATGAACCAAATTGAGCATCAGACAGTAACATGTCATTATGGATTTTTGAGACAGGAAGAATTGTTTGTTCCCCAAGTATATGGAGCCACTGTTTCTTATGTGAGATAGAAAGGTAGTGTTTTCTGAATATTAATCTGCCTCTGGTATGCGGGAGAGATTGAAAGGGATATGTGAGACGCTGAGAGCCTTTAATTAAAAGTAAGAATTATCCTGGACACTGTAATTTCTTAACTCCCAAAATGATAACACTAAGTTTCTACTCCTTATTTGGAAGACTCAGAGATAAGCTGACGAGCTCTCCACTTAGGTTGTATAATACAGTTAAAATTGTGTTTGCCATATGAAGTATTATACTTTACCCTAGATGAATTAAAGAAATGAATTTTAAGTAACCCTAATCCATGCAAGAGAACATATTATGATATACATATATAAGAAAATCCGCCACTTTGGTGACTAACTTTGAAATTCGTAGGCTCGTGAGTGATTCTGGACCAGGTGGTACTGCTTGTGAACTTGATAGTGATGTTAGGGCTGTAGGTAGGCAGAATGTCACTAAGTATGGTGGGATTATTGTGCAGATACTCACATGGAGCACTTTGTGTAAGTCTCTACCAAAACATTTGAGGAAAAATCAAGTCCCTCAAATATAAACATGGACCAGTGACAAGGCTCAGCAGGTAAAGTGGCTTGAGTTCAATCCTGGGGACCAATATGGAAGGAGCGAACTGACTCCCAAGGTTGTCCTCTGTATGTCCTTGTACATACACATACACACATATATACACACACACATACACACATACAAATAAATAAATGTAATTTTTAAAAAATAATTTGTTTCTCTTAAAACAATGAATGATTTTATGTGAATTTAACTTTTTTTTTTTTTTTTTTTTTTTTTTTGGTTTTTCAAGACAGCCCTAGCTATTCTGAAACTTGCTTTGTAGACCAGGCTGGCCTTGAACTCAGAGAGATCCACCCACTTCTGCCTCCTGAGTGCTGGGATTAAAGGTGTACACTCGGTTTAACTTAATTTTTTAAAGAAAGGAAATGCATATGGAACCTTTTTGACTATTGTAATGTATAATACAATAAGTAATATATAGAATTCAACTTCTTTTAGCAAATTGTTATTATTATAGACTATGTCTCATTATGTAGCCTGCTTGGCCTGGAGCTCACTATTTAGAACAGGCTGGTCTTGAACTCACAAAATTCCTCCTGCCTCTGCCTCCTGCGGGCCAGTTTAGCAAAAACTAGATGCTACTCTGTGTGTTTGTGTGTGTGTGTGTGTGTGTGTATGTGGTGTGTGTGTGTGTGTGTGTGTATGTGGTGTGTGTGTGTGTGTGTGTGTGTGTGTGTGTGTGTGTAAAAGAGAGAGGAGCAGAGGAGCTTTGTGAGTACCATGTGTGCATATGAAGTTAAGGTCAGAGGACTAGTTTGTAGAGTCCATTCTGTCCCTTTTGACCTTTATGTGGGTTCTAGGGTGGAACTCAAGGTGTCAGCCTTGTGCCCCATATTTCCACCTGCTGAGCCACCACTAGGCGGATCCTTAAATGCTACCTTTTAAATTTAGACTCCTGAAAACACAGAGGGAAAAGTTCTGAAACAATTCAGTTGTCTTTGTGTCTATGATCAGTTCAGCTCTACTGTGGAGGTCTCCTTTTAGGCTGGTGAGAACTGGTATTGTAGAATTTCCCAATTCTGTAGGTTACAGCAATTATATTGTGAATCTTTAAAACAGGGTCCTAAAGCCAGGCGTAGGTGGCGCACGCCTTTAATCCCGGCACTCGGGAGGCAGAGGCAGGCGGATCTCTGTGAGTTCGAGGCCAGCCTGGTCTACAGAGCGAGATCCAGGACAGGCACCAAAACTACACAGAGAAACCCTGTCTCGAAAAAACTAACTAACTAACTAACTAACTAAGTAAGTAAGTAAGTAAGTAAATAAATAGGGCCCTAGGGCCTAGAGGAGGGGCTGCTAAGCCAGGCGTGGTGGCACATGCCTCTAATCCCAGGACTCAGGTTGAAAGTATGGACTGCTCTTGCAGAGGACCCACGTTTAGTTCCTAGCACCCACATCAGACAGCTCACACTTGTAGTTCACACAGATAGCTCACACTCCAGTCAGAGGTTCCCACACCTCTGGCCTATATGGGCACCTGCACTCACGTGCACACAAAGTCATATAGATGATTAATATTAATAATAATAATAATAATAATAAGTCCTTTTGGGTTTGAGAGGCAGATGAACTGACTATTAATTGGAAGGAGGGTTTACAGAATTAGTAGGAAATAGGAAGATGGTTCCAAGAGGTTGTGGACAGGGTGAAGGGAGTGCGGTGAGTGATGTGTTCCTCGTTTCTCTGGGGGCCTGAATAGGATGGAGGAGGCATGCAGTGAGAGACAAGACTGGGCTTCCCGTGTTTTTCCGTCTAGCCAAGCTGATGACTGCCCAGTTCCTCTGACAGTTCATCGTCTCTCTGTACTGGGCAACTGTGGCATTCCAAACCTCCTACCTGAGCCTTCATTTTTAATGTGGTCCAGTGTCTCTTTTAAGGATGCAGGAGACAGACCTCCTGGAACAGCAGAACAGTATACTCTCTGCAGACAGACACATGGCAGGGCAAAGGTGGATGGAGTCTTTTTTTTTTTTTTTTTAAGCTTATTTGTTTGTGGAACTAAGGACTGATCCTCTAGCCTTTTGAATGCTTGGCAAGTATTCTATCCCTGAACTACTACTATCTCCAGCCAAAATTATTGCTAAATTTACCATTCCGATGTCATTCTGCCTTCCCCGAGTGGGGTAAGTAAAGAACTGTCAGGAACAGGGGCAGTTTCTGTTAAGAGAGTATTAGCAAATGTCCACATCCGGTGCTTTTGGGGGGAAGCCCAGGGGTCTTGCATGTGCTAGACTGGTGCACTACTGCTGAACTCTGACTGTAGCCCTGGCCAGTGCTGCTCAACATAGCCTTGACTCATGACAAACTCCTGCCTTGGCCTCCCAGTACTGGCATCACAGGCATGTACTACCTACCACACCTGGCTGTCCAATGTGTCTTTGAGACAGTGTCTCACTCTGTAGCCCAGGCTAGCCTGGAGCTCCTTATGTAGCCCAAGCTGGCTCAAACTGACAGTAGTCCTGAGAGGGAGAAGAAAAAGGAAGTTGAAGCCATAGACTTCATACTGGGGTTACAGAAATCCAAATCTTTCTCTATCACTGATGGGGGTGTCACACGTTTGTTGACCCCAGTGGAAAACTGTGTGGCGGCTTCGTACTCCGTTAAACAGAAGTAGCATTCAGCCTTGCTGTTTTACTCCTGGATTATACTGAAAAGAGCTGAAAACAAATCCGCCTGGGGACACACCCACCTATAATGCCGCAGTTTCTAGCTAGAGGCAAGGGGGGCAGGAGTTTGAGGTCATCTTTGGCTACATAGCAAGTTCAAGGCCAACCACAAAAGACTCTGTATTCCATGATTCCATTTATTTATCTACTTACTGATTTATTATTTATTTATTTTTGGTGTTTTGAGACAAGGTCTCTTTTATGTAGCCCTGGCTGTCGTGGAGCTCCCCATGTAGACCAGGCTGGTGTTGAACTCACCAGTATCCACCTGCCACCTGCCCTTATTTCATTCATAGGAAATGTCTGGAATAGGTAAGTCTGTGGGGACAGGCTGATTAGTGGAGTTTCGTTCTTTTAGGCAGGATCTCACACTGTAGCCCTGCTTTGGCCTGGAACACACTACAGCTTGGGCTGCCCTCGAACCCTGTCTGTCCTTTTGTCTCACCATGGAGATTAGTGGTTCGAGTGGGTACAGAAGGCTGTGGGGGACACTGGGGAGTAGGAAGTGGTCACAAGCTGGATGTGAAGTGAGGGGGTTGTTTTCAGGGTGATGAAAATGTGCTAGAATGGATTGTTACGGTTGTACCATTTCAGGTGGATGAGTTGTATGTTGAGAATTATATCTTAATGACACTATCATTGAGACAGTCAATTGGAAAAAATACATTTATTATAGAGAATGGTAAAATCTAGAAAAGTACAAAAAGAAAAAAAAGTGAGATTAAAAAAAAAAATCATCGGGCTGGAGAGATGGCTCAGCGGTTAAGAGCACTGACTGCTCTTCTAGAGGACCCAGGTTCAATTCCCAGCACCCACATGGCAGCTCACAACTGTCTGTAACTCCAGTTCCAGGGCATCCGACACCCTCACACAGACATACATACACTAATGCACATAAAATAAAAATAAATAAATTCTTTTTAAAAATCATCTAGGGGATGGAGAGATGGCTCAGTGGTTAAGAGCGCTGGCTGTTCAGAGGTCCTGAGTTCAATTCCCAGCATCCACATGGTGGCTCACAACCATCTGTAATGAGGCCTGGCATCCTCTTTTGGTCTGTAAGCATACACACAGACAGAACACTGTATACAAAATAAATAAATCTTTTTTAAAAATCCTCTATTTTTATTTCAGTGAAAAGCTGAAAGAAAATAACCTAAGATAATTCAGGTTTAAGATTCACAAAACCGTATTCCAGTGTGACATTTCAGTGCTGAAGTCTACACATCTGTTTATAAATGTGGAATAAAATTAATAAATCATGCCTTTTGCACAGCACCACAGTTCTTTTAGGAACAAAGATTTCTCCACAGTCAGCGGAAGAGAAGGTGGAAGAAGAGTTAGGACCCTGTGTGCCCTTGTCCTGCACCCTGGAGCTGAAAGGGAGCTGGCTGCACAGTGATCCAGGCTCAGTCTGTGAACAGTACCGACTCTCTGCAGACTGCCCCCAGTTGACTTGATTTCATTGGTGTGTTTCTTGTTGCTTTATTTGTCAATTTGTTGTGGCTTAATAGTAGTATTAAGAGTCATATGCACAAATAAAGAGTTGTTCTTTTTTTTTAATTTCACATCTTTTAAGTGAAATTATAGGTAATGTTGGTGTTTACAGGAGCATGGCAAGCATTTTTCAGTAGAGCTGTAAGAGAGAAAAAACTCTTCAAGAGCGACCCCTGAGATTTTACTGCTGGAGGAGTTAAAGTTCACAGGGAACCAGCAGCCTGCCTAAGCTGTTCAAAGCAGTTATTAACAGAGTGTGAAGTACAATACCGTCCTCAGTATTTGGAGGCCAGCATTCTGTCCTTACCTGGCGAGGTGTTGCAGGCCCATAATCCAGCACTGTGAAGGCATGTGCCGGAGAATTGAGTTGAGAGCCAGCCCAGGCGACATTTGTTGGCCTGTTGTTCGTAGGCTTTCCCCACACTTATTCCCTGCTTATTCCCAGCCCTTACAAAGCTTGTCCTTTGCTGATGGTGTTTGTACCAGTGTGTTTGTGTCTTAAACTAGGATATCCCAGAACACCAACTTCATGTCTCAACTCATTTTACCCTATTAACTTTCTTTTCTGCCCCACCCTACAGTGGACCTGGTAAAGAATACTCAGTATTTGATAAAGGACATTAATTGAGGTGGAATATTATTCTACATTGTGTTATATTTGTTTATGCTGTGGAACATTTGCTTAATGATGCAAAGATGTGTTGCATTCTTTTGTGCTGCATTTGTTTAACTCTGTGAAGCTGTGTTACTGTGCCTGTCTAAAACACCTGATTGGTCTAATAAAGAGCTGAATGGCCAATTGCAAGGCAGGAGAAAGGACAGGCAGGGCTGGCAGGTAGAGAGAGTAAATAGAAGGAGAAAAAGAAAGAAGAAAGATCGAGGAGCAAGAAAAGGAGAGGAGGACATCAGGGGCCAGCCACCTAGCTACACAGCAGGCCATGGAGTAAGAAGTAAAGAAAGGTATACAGAAATAGAGAAAGATAAAAGGCCAGAGTCAAAAGATAGACAGGATAATTTAAGAAAAGCTGGCTAGAAACAAGCCAAGCTAAGGCTTGACATTTATAAGTAAGAATATGCCTCTGTGTGATTTACTTGGGAGCTGGGTGGTGGGCCCCCAAAAGAATAAAAAGAGTAAAGAATAAAAACAACCAACAACAATTAATTTTGCCTTTAGCAGCAGTCCATGGAAACTTGGCCTTTAAAATTCATGGGAGCGCCAATGTGGAAACATTTGGCAGTCTTGTTCCAACATGCTTTACTTGGAAAAGTTTCAATGATTGAATTGGGTTTTTCTGTTTTTAGGATTCATTTTGCTCTCCCTGCTTTTTATTTCAAGGGAACACTGCCAAGTTATATAGCTTTTAGGAAGATTTTAAAAAAATTTTATTTATTCATATATTGTGTATATGGATACTTTGTGTACATGTACATATATACACCAGAAGAAAGCATCAGACAGTTGTGAACTGCCATGTGGGTGCTAGGAATTGAACTCAGGACCCTCAGAAGAGCAATGAGTGCTCTTAACCACTGAGCCATCTCTCCAACCCCTTAGGAAGATTTTTTTTAAGGTAGATATTTTCAACCATGATAAGGAAAAGAACATGCCAGGAAATCATTCAGGAGAAAATGTTTTTGTGGCTCAAGATCTTCAGAATGGGTTCTTTCTCTTTTCCTGGTTTGTGTGTGTTACTGGGGATAGAACCTGGGGCTCTGTACGTGATAGGCCAAGGTATCTACAATTGATATATTAGCTCCCAGTTTTTTTTCTTCTTAAACAGGGGCTTGCTATGTATAAAGCTCACCCTTACTTTGAACTCCTGACTCTTTAGAGAACTAGAACTACAGGCATGTACCACAATACCTACCAACTCTTCAGAATTAATCATGTTTTCCTCTTTCTATTTCATTCCTTCCCCTCCCTCCCCCTGCCTCCCTTCCTCCTTTTCCCTCTCTGCCTCGCTCAATTTATACTTTTGGTTAATTTGTTTGTTTTGAGACTAGGATTCACTCTTGGAACTCTCTGTGTAGCCCAGACTGACCTGGAACTCGGGGTCGTCCCCCTGCCTCTGCCTCCCAAGGGCTGAGATTATAGGCTGCACCATCACAGCCTGGTTTTGAGCTAATTTTAGATTAAAAAATTCTTCAGAAATCAGTAATAATGATACTGTTGCTTTCCTGGTCCACTATTTCATGCCTTATGTTCAAATTCTCCAAGAATGGCTCCATTTTTCCTTGGTGTCCCAATTATCACTTTATTCTAGTTGTTTACCTTTACAATGTCAGGGGCGTCCTGTTAGTAACGTTTGTGTTACTAATTGTATTTAATTTCACGAGGTGGTCGTTCTTGTGTGGAGCCGGCTCTCCACCACGTGTTTCACAGGCTCACACTGTGCTGCTTCTGTCACAGTGTGGAGATACCGAGTTTGCTTTTCTATGGAGCATAAAAAGTCAAGAATGGGACAAGGAGAATGTTTCAAGTCCTTAAACTGGAGAAGAAACAAATAAAAGCTAAGGTTAAAGTTGACCCTGGCCTGATTGCATTTGTCTTTACTTTAGAATATAACTTAGAGCAGGTCCTTTGTGTTTTCTGTGCATTCATGAGCTTAGTCCTTCAATATGCATAGCACAGATGTTTGTAATTACAAACTCAGAATTTTCCCACATTATGGTGTCAGAAAGCAGAATGAGTCCACTAATTTAATTCATTTTAAAAGCAACTAATTCATAGGTTCTTTTGGGAATTTGCTGCCTCGTCCAGATCATATTTAATCTTTCAGAGACAGAAGTACCCTGTTCTCAAGCTTCCCTTGTCTCTCTGTTTCCCACCAGATAATATTTGTGGGTTTGTTAAGTAAGTTTAAAATATCATCTTATGTAATGTTTTTGTTTTTTGCATCTGTGTCCTTAGGTAAGAGGCAGTGAAAGTGAAATTTTAGTGTTATAGCTCAATTGGACAAGCATATATTTAGCACCTTTTATGTGCCCTGGGCTGTGTTGTGGTGAGGATTGCAAAAGACATGTTTCTGTTGCCATAAAAGCTTCAGTTCCAGTTGGGCAATAATAGCATCACATGCATGAAATAACTTGAAAGAAACCCTACAGCAAGAAAGAAGCAAAGTAAGATAGTTCATCCTGGATCCTACAACATACTGCTTATTCCATTTAAAAATAGGTCTCTGGAGATGCTTCCATGTAGACTATGTATTAGCCATGCCTCACGTTATGGCTAGGCTTTACTAGGGTTTGTATTGTCAGTTTCCCTTCCTGCTTCCCCTAACTTCCCCATACTCTTCAACGTATGGCTCACAGTCTACCTTGGTCATGGAGTCTTGGCATTCAGAGATAGAATTACAGGCTGCGGAGCTCTCTGTTATGTTGAAGTCCCGGTTCTGAGAACAACGTGGTCATGAATGAGTAGCCTAACCTGTTACTGCTTCAGTTTCCTTAGCTAGGGCATGGCCTTGTTCATAACAGTTACCTAGTAGGATTGCTGTGAAAGTAAATGATTTGTGATGAGCATGGTACTGAGTAAGCATCATAAAATTTTTGGTGTTTTTCTCCCACTCTGATGTTATGGTTACCCTTCACTGTAGAGTTAAATAATCACTTGTTTTCATAGACTCATTCATTCAAACCTAAGTTATTGGGTGTTTTATGGTGTGCTGTTAGTAATACATCCATTTCAGCATGGATTTAGGATCTTGATTTCGTAAGAAAATGTACATTTATCCTGTGGCTTTGAGATCCCTGCTCAACTTCTACTCTTTCTTCCTTCCCTTCCTGTCAAAGATTTCTTTATTCTCCGTGGTCAGTTCTTGATTCTGCCTGTGTGTTCTTCACTAGCTTGTCTCAAAGAGGAATCCTATTTTAAATTTAAATAGCAATGTATAATGTATCTTGAAAATGCCAAACATCTTGCTATCACTAGAAAAGTAACAATTTCACAAATGATCAATCAGATATTTTAATACTGTAATGCAGTATAAAACATAACTGAGACTTCCATCTAACATTTCTGCTTGTTTAAAAAAAAAAATCTGCTGGGGAGTCTGGGAAGATGGCTCAGTGGTAAAAAACTTGTCACACAAGTGCACAGACCTGAGTTGTGATCCCAAGAACCCACATGAGGCCAGACATGGTAGCGCACATCTGCAATCCTAGGACTCCTACCGTGAAATGGGAGGAAACAGGAAGAAATCCTGAAAGCTCATGGGCCAAGTAGTCTGTCAATTGCAGTAGAGAACAAGAGGCCCTGTCTTAAGATGGAAGGTAAAGACTGACACCCAAGGTTGTCCTCTGACCACCCATACACATACCATGGTATCATGCATGTGTACACTCACATACACACTCACACTCCCCCCAGCCCCCAATAAAGTGATTGGTCTCAGGGTTTCTCACTGGAAGAGAAAGTGTGTTCATACTGCAACCATTCCATGTTTCTGTGATAGATGGAGCACGAGAACTCTGAAGGAGTGGCAGTTTACAGGGATTAATGCTCACGTCTGGGTTCAATCCCAGGTCTGAGGCTTACTTGCTTGCTTGCTAGATAAGCCTGAGCTGCTTTTTTTTTTTTTTTTTTTTTGTCTGTTTCCTTATCCATAAGATGGGAAAGATAATAGAGTTTCTATGCAAATGGAATAAAACATGCACAGAATGTTAGCATATACCAAGCACTCATTAAATGTTCAACAAATGTTACATGTTTCAACAGCTATTTTAGAGAACAGAATGGAGGTATTTATCCAATGGGCTTGAGTTTTAACTGCCCTGTGGGAACTAAAAAGGAGTCCTTGTATCTGAAGCAGAGAACCCAAATAGAGCATTGGAACCGGATATGTCACACAGCACTGGGGCTCTTAAACATCACTCTTCTTGAAAGTGGTGGGATGGGGTGCAATGTAGGAACATAGCCTGTGTTGAGCATCCTCTTGAAGACAGTCTTCCCTTAGCCTTTAGAACTGTGGCTCCATGCTGAGCAGTATAAAAAAGCAGTCTTGGCTAGTAACACAAGCACTCGTGAAGGAGTGATCCTTACTCAGCCTGTGCAAGGTCCCCACAGATGAAGTATGTGCTATCGAGGGGCTCACACTATGAAAATACAGAGCAAGAGCTGGCAAAGGCAACGTAAAAGTGAGCATACGGGGAAATAGCATTCAGGGTGGTGGGAGAGAGCTCAGTAGTGAAGAGCATTTCATGTTCTTCCAGAGGACTTGGGTTCAATTCCCAGCACCCACATGGTGGCTCACAACTGTCTGCAACTCCAGTTTTTGGGTATTTGATGCCTTCTTCTGGCTTCCTTGGGCAAGATGAACACCCATGGTGCACAGAAACACATGGCAGCAAAATACCTATACACATAATCTTTCTTAATAAAGATGTGAGCACAGACTATAAGGAGAGATTACAGAAGACATGTCAAGTGATGGAGATCTTAGGATAAGAGAATCTAAGGGGATGACAAAGGAAAGAATGAGGATGGGCAGGGACTCACAGAGATCCTTGATGTTCTAGGATTGATAGAATGTCAGTGCCTGAGAGCACATGGAGTCCTAAGCTGAGTAAACACAAGTGAATGGCTGCATGGAATGCACAGCAGGAACTGTCTCTGGTCAGGCATTGGACCGTTCCAGTAAAGCAGAATTTTATGAATGCCCTGACAGCCAGGACTGCGTACAATGGTGTGATTAATGTTTTGTCTTTATGGGCTGCCTTATCCATTGCCCATGTGTTACCTGATTCCATTCTTACAACAAAGAAACAGAGACTCAGAGAGCTGAGCTAATGTGACTTCAGATTTCAGAGCCGGCAGGCCAGGGAGCCTGGCTGTGACTGAAGGGAATGATTCCAAAAGCAGAGCTTTGCCTCCTCTACTGACCCATCCTCTCTCGAGTCCTGCTTTCTTGTTTTGAGATGTCACTTCTGGTGTCTGTGAACTATGGAGTGAGTGTGTCTGTCTCCCCTCCCCTTGTTTTTGAGCTACTAGACCCTCCCTCTGTAGCTAGCCCTGACTGGCCTGGAACTTGCTATGTAGACTAGGTGCCTGGCATCCTGCCTCTGCCTCCCAAGTGCTGGGATTAAAGATGTCCACCACCATGTCTGGCTTCTGACTTACGTTTTTATTTATTTATTTATTTGGGGGGGGTGTTGAGACAGGGTTTCCCTGTGTAGCTGGCTGCCCTTGAACTCACTTTGTAGACGACGCTGGCATCAAACTCAAAGATTTACCTGCCTTTGCCTCCTGAGTGCTGGGATTAAAGATGTGTGTCACTATGTGTAGCTAGGACTTAACATTCTTGAGAATATTATAAACTGTACCAAATTTCTAAACTTAAGTGAGATATAACATTACCAATTCCCTGTTTTTATTGATGCTTCCCTTTAATATTTAAAAATAACCTATTGCTATTTTTGAGGTCTATATGAAGATTTCATTCTTTTTTTTTTTTTTTTTTTTTTCCGAGACAGGGTTTCTCTGTATAGCTTTGCGCCTTTCCTGGAACTCACTTGGTAGCCCAGGCCGGCCTCGAACTCACAGAGATCCGCCTGACTCTGCCTCCCAAGTGCTGGGATTAAAGGCGTGCGCCACCACCGCCCGGCCATTCTTTTTTTAATAGTATATTTGCATGTATAATCATTATGATGAATCATAGGTTTCTGATTATGATTTTTTTAGTGATTACCATGTACTATGATATTTATCAAAGACAACTGCCACAATATAACCTCCCTTTTAAAAGTTATACCTCAGTACAATATATAACAAGAATAGTCTATAAATTAAGAAACCATGACAATAAGTCATGAACATCTATTTTCAATTGTAAATCATTCTTTGCATAGATTTACCACTGGTAAAGCAAATTAAACCAAATAATTTGGTTCACTGCTACTAATACAAAATTTCTATTTCAGAATAATTCAAAAATGTGTAATTTTTTTTTGAAATTATATCATGCCCCCCCCTTCCCTTTGCTTCTGCCAGCTCCTCTCATGTACCCACACTCCTTGTTCTTTCTCAAACTCATGGCCTCTTTCTCTTTAGTTGTTGTGTGCATGCACACACACACACACACACACACACACACACACACACACACATCAATACAACCTGCTTGGTCCATATACTATTACCTGTCTGTATACGTTATGATCTCAGAGCCCACCACTTGGTATAGGTTAACCAATCGTGAGCGTCTTCAGACCGTTTCTCCTGCTCTCAGCGTTCCCAGGTTGCCGTAGCTCCTTGTCTAGTGTTGAAGTCCTGTGAGCTTTTCCCCTTCCATGTCAGCATGTCCATTGGTATGGTTCAGGTCTTGTTCAGTCAGGGGTGCTGAAGAGACTTCATGGGTGCAGCCTCTCTCAGGTTTCTAGGAGACAGTCTTAGAGCAGACATACGTCCTTCTGGATCTCCCCGTCTTCCCACCCCCCTTCTGCGATGTTCTCCAAGCCTTCGATGCAGAAGTGTCTAGTACATGCGTCCATTGGGACCAGGACTCCATAACCTTTTGTCCTGGCATTCTAACTGGCTTTGGCTCTCTGTAATAGTCTGTTGCAAAGAGAAAATGTCTTTGATGGGGGTGAGAGCTACATTTATCCATGGGTATAAGGATAAATGTTTAGAGAGATAAATATTTAGTAGTTAGGGATTATGCTGGTTTAATAACATGGTGGTTGTAGGTTCTCTTCCAAGATCCAGGACTTCACTGGCCCCAGGTACTGGCTAGGTTTCCAGTACTAAACATGGTTTCCCTCTTGTGGAGCAGGCCTTAAGACTGACTAAATAGCTGTTGGTTACCAACAAGGTATGCATGCCACTAGTGACCCTTAGGGTTGTCATGCCATGCTGGGCATCGTTGTGGTTCATAGGCACCACAGCTGGGTAGGACTGTTGGCTGTTTCTTTCCCTTGGAAGCTTGCATGGGGCCTTCTGGTACCATGCAAATTAGTCCTCAGGGAGGAGGCTTTCAGGTTAGATTCAGCGCAGGTCCTCTGGGGTAGGTTTCATTCTTGGCATATGTGTTGGTTACTTTCCTTGCTGCCGTGATAAAATACCTAAAAGAAGTAACTTAGTAAAAATTATGTGCTATTACCATCTGTGTGTATATGATGCATATATGTGAAAGTGGGACCATCCCTTTCTGCTGCTGTGATAAAATACACTGACAAAAGCAACTAAGAGGACAGAGAGTTTATTTGGCTTCTAATTCCAGGTTACAGTCCATCACTGAAGGGAAGTCAAGATGGGAACTGAAGCCGATAGTCACAGTCACAGCCACAGTCAAGAGAGAGAGCCGGCATGGTGGCCCACGCCTTTAATCCCAGCACGTGGGAGGCAGAGGCAGGTCTCTGTGAGTTATAGGACAGCCTAGTCTACAGAGTGAGTTCCAGGACAGCCAGAGCTACACAGAGAAACCCTGTCTCAGGAGGAAAATAAAAAGTAGAGAATAATTGCAAACACGCTCAGTTCTCCTCTTATATGGTCCAGGGCCCCATTCATGAAGTGATGCCCCCCGCATTCAGAATGGGTCTTTCCACATCAATTACAGCAGTCAAGACAATCTCCGACAGACATGCCTACAGGTCCCCTGATTCAACAATCTTTCATTGAGACTGTCTTCATTGTATCAAAATGACAACTCAAACTAACCATTACAACTGCTGACCCAATGTCTGTGAGGCCCTAGGCTCCACCCCCAGCTATGGAAAAAAGAAAAGAAAGAAAGAAAGGAAGAAAGAAAGGAAGAAAGAGGTGAGGTATTCAGAAAGTTCCATAGTATCTTAATATACATTTTATATGAATGAAACTTTAGGAATTGGGTTTGTGCTGAGAATGGGGAGCACACCTGAGATCCCTGCACCTTCGGGGGACTGTCTCAGTGGTTAA
This sequence comes from Peromyscus eremicus, assembly GCF_949786415.1. NCBI lineage: Eukaryota > Metazoa > Chordata > Mammalia > Rodentia > Cricetidae > Peromyscus > Peromyscus eremicus. The sequence goes on along the minus strand of NC_081431.1, from coordinate 16,129,893 downwards.
GAACACTCCTGCTCTTCAGAGGATATGAGTTTGGCTCCCAGTGCCCACAGAGGGTGACTCATAACCACCTATAATTCCTGCTCCAGGAGCTATGACACCCTTTTCTGATCTCCTCGGGTACCTGCACACGTGTAGCACACTTTCTCATAGAAGCACGTATAAATAAAACCAATATCAATGAATTCATTCTGGCGATGCAGGCCTGCATCAGTTTATAGTTCTCGCAGCTTCCTGCTTCCCCTCAGCATCCTTACTCCACAGTGCAGCCAGCGGTTAGCGCCATGCACTCCGTCTGCTCACCCTTGTAGTCTGCTGGCTGGTTCCTCTCTTGCCACTTCTTCTCCTCAGGGCATTGGTACCAGTACTGTGAGAGGAACACTCTCTTCAGTCGCAGGTGATACAAGTTCATACCTTGTCTCCTGTCTCTGCCATGCTAGCGTTCTCCGGCCAGAGCTGGGGAGGGACAAGAAGGAAGGGTCAGGATCCTCGTGGCCATATTAGAGAGGCAGGTGCAGGTACATCTGGCTGGTGCTGTTTCTTGCCAGGTGGTGTGGTGAGCAGATGGCATTTCATCTGTTCCTTAGGCAGAGGGCACGGAGGTCCAGAAGTGGATGTCACACTGGGAGGCTGACTCCTCATGAATTTCCATCCCTTCATTAACAATTGATGTCTCCCCTGTGATGTCGTGAATAGTCTGTGGCTCCTGGAGCTTACATTCATCCTCGGCTGCTCTTTGGCATTATGCTCTGTTTGGGTCTTCCCTCTGAAGTCTTTCTTGCTGTTGGCTTCTATACATACTTTCCCTCCCTGCCTGAGGCCCAGGCTGGCTTTGAATTCTTCCTGAATGTGTCACTCCTGGCTCCTGTTTCTTTTACTTTGTGTGACAAAATCAGATATTCAGGTAAAGGCATGTGCCACTAAGTCTGGCCATCTGAGTCCCTCCTAGGGACTCACATGGTGAAAGGAGAAAACTGAACTGACAACTCACAAGTTGTCCTCTGACCTCCACAAGCTGCTGACTGCCCCCCCCACTAAATGTAATAAAAATAAATAAAATTTAAAAAGATTTAAAAATCCAATAATCTTAAAATATTTGCATGTTACCACTGTCTCTCACAAGTAGCCTCCTCTGGCACCTAGGGAACTTGCCTGCTCTTAATCACATTGCTCTTTGTAGCAAAGAGTTGTAGGGAGAAGGAAGGTTACGGTCCAGCTTATAGATACAGCTTATAATTTATTTCGTATTGAAGTAGAAACCTCATTCAGTTTTAGAGTGCAGTGTGAACTGTTCAGGGTTGACATGCTTCATCCCTCATTAAGTAAATACATCTCGTTCATAAGAGAAATTACAGTTGAGTGCATTATCATCTGGGAACTCAGTCAAAGCACTCAGCTTCCGGGGTCAGAGTTCAGCTGCCATGTGGAGACTTTCTTTGTTTTGTTTGTGTCCTCATAGTAAGTCTTTACAGCTGGCCAGATGTGAGCTTTTGGTTACAAAGAGCACGAAGTGTAACCCCTGGATCACGTTCACAGTTCAAAGCAGGCAGCCTCCTGGATTTGGGGCTGGACCGACATGTTCCCATTCCAAGGCCAACAGTGTGTCATTGTTTTTCAAGATAAGGCAGACAATAGGATGCCAGAAGGAAATGTGCAAACTTGCCTGTGAGTTTTTTTAAAGTAGATAACCCAGATTGTAACTCTGAGAACGAGTGTCGGCTAGAAAGTGACACTTGTTCCAGACTGGAGTCAGAGAAACGGCAGGGATGTTGTGAACTAAATTAGAACAAAGTGCTCAAGTTAGGGATCAAAGACCTGAAGGAGTGAGATAACATCCGAGCTCGGTAGAGCCGTGTTTCTGAAGTCTCTAAGTCACCTGATCTTTCATAGGTTCAGTGTTGTCTCTGTTTGGAAAACTCCAAATGCCTAAGAAGATGAAGTTTGGAACTGTTATCAACAATGAAGGAAAATGAAGACATGACTTTTCCTAGGTGTGGTTGAGAAGATTTTATTTATTTATTTATTTATGTATTTAATTTTATTTATTTATTTATTTATTTATTTATTTATTTATTTATTTATTTATTTATTTATTTATTTTCGAAACAGGGTTTCCCTTGTGTAGCTTTGCGCCTTTCCTGGATCTCGCTCTGTAGACCAGGCTGGCCTCGAACTCACAAAGATCCGCCTGCCTCTGCCTCCGTCTGCCTCCTGAGTGCTGGGATTAAAGACGTGTGCCACCACCGCCCCGGCGAGGAGAAGATTTATTGTGGATATGAGGGAGAATTTAGCCAGAGGCATCTGGAAGGGTTCAGACTGAACCTGGCCAGCAGGCAGAACAGGGCCATGAGAGAGGAGGGGCAGGGGAGAGCTCGAGAGAAAGAGGAGAGAGGGGAGAGAAGGTCCAGAGGATCAAGAGAGTGCATGGGAAAGAAGAGGGCCAGCTAGGAACCAAGAGAAGAACCCAGAGAGCAAGTAGCCAAAATGGCTGAGCTTTATAGGAATGAGAAGCGGGGGTGGGGTGGGGGAGGCCAGCCTGTGAGGGAGGGAGAGGTTTAGTGTAGGGGATGGGATTGTGAGGAGAGCTGGGAGGGGCCACAGGTACTGAGTGAGACTTGTCCTGGGTTTCTCTGGGATCTGACAAACAAAAAGTGGCATGTTAGAATACAAGTGTCTCTAAACAGTACCAAGTCCTAGAAGACTGGTGGTGACATTTGTGAGACCCCTACAGAGTAAAAAGAAATATAGTCATCTTTTGGGGGAAGGATGTCGGAGAGCAAACGAACCCAAGGCCCTAGGCAGATAAGCATGTGCTTTAACAGTGAACCGTGTCCACCCCACCCTCCTGAGTCAGGATTTTAGAAAGGTCATTCAGTTGTCCACATAAAGAAGCAGGAAAAAGCTGGGTGGTGGAGGCACACGCCTTTAATCCCAGCACTGGGGGGGGGGGGGGGGGGGGGGCGGGGGGGGCAGAGCCAGGCGGATTTCTGTGAGTTCGAGGTCAGAATGAGATCCAGGACAGGCACCAAAGCTACACAGAATACAGTACAAATGAAAGTTGCTGTCAAGATAGACTGAAGACAACTTTTTCTATTAACCTCGAACATTCTTGCATTCCTGTTAATAGTGTCTCCTGTAGAAGGTTAGGGTGTAGATCTCTGTTCAGCTACTACTTTGTAATTCAATTGGACTGTGATTTGACTTAATTGATTTGAAGACAGTGTATATACCACCGAGTAAAATGTACACTGGAATCATGGTAGAATTTATCTCTAGACAGTGTGTGTATATGGAGCAGAATGAACACTATGGATTTATGGTAGATTCATCTCTAGACAGTGTGTGTATATGGAGCAGAATGGACATTATGGATTTATGGTGGTATTCATCTCTAGACAATGTGTGTATGTGTGGAGCAGAATGGACACTGTGGATTTAAGGTAGTATTCATCTAAGAAGACTGTGGCAATAGCCCCTACTTTTCCAGTTTCCCACGTTGGCTGCTTTATACTTTCCAGTAATTCCCAAGGCCCTCTCCCAACAGACCACCCCATTTCTTCAGTATATGCACCTTCCGTGAGTCTGTTTCTGTTTTTTATTTTCCTCCTGTTTTTGTTTTTGATACACAACTTTTATGATATGCCCAGAATGATTTGGCTTTTGGATATGAGGAAGTAACAAAAAGGAAGACAGCATAATTCTGAGGTTGACATTCTCAAAATAAATAAACAAGTAGTAGAAATTAGTTTTAAAGACATATAGCATCTATTTCTGTCAGTAAGTATTTACATTGTCATGTTACACTAATTATAATTGTCTATGCCAGGAATTGCCTGTAGCATAACTTGTATGCTACCGAATGAATTGACATGGAATGAGTCACCATGAACCATGACTGTGACATTGTCAAGGCAGTGTCACAGAGCAGTGTGGGCCAATAGAACTACAGCACAAGCAATATATGTAATATTGTTCCTAGAAACTACGATGTGAAAAGCCCCTCCCCTTTTTGGTATGTGTTGGTGCAAAACACCGAGTCTTGTAGCCCAGGTTAGTCTCAGACTCATAGCAGTCCTTGTGCCTCAGCCTCTAAGTGCTGGGTTTACAGCTGTACACCACAGTGGTGGTTTGAAAGAAAATGGCCCCCAAGGGGAGTGGCACTATTAGGAGGTGTGGCCTAGTTGAAGGAAGTGTGTCACTGTGGGCGGGCTTTGAGATCTCTCTTGCTCGAACTTCCCTCAGTGCGACAGTGAGTTGACTTGCTGTTGCCTGCAGGATATAGGACCCTGCACCACATCTGCCTGCATGCTGCCATGCTCCCCGCTATGATGATAATGGACTGAACCTCTGAAACTGTAAGCCAGCCACCTCAATTAAATATTTTCTTTATAAGAGTTGCCATGGTCATGGTGTCTCCTCACAGCAATAGAAACCCAAACTAAGACACCCACCAAGCTCAACTACTAAGCCTTTTGTAAAAGTTCTGTGTATTTAGTGTGTGGGTGCATGCTTGCGAGCTGGGCAGCAAGTGCCCTGGCCCACTGGGCCTCCTCACTGTGTTATCTCCTTGGCTCACTGTCTCGAACTTTTGACCTGCCTGTAAATTGACATATTCAAACTTAGAAGTCAACCTTTGTTCTTTTTTCACTTTTTCCAGACAGGGTTTCTCTGTGTAGCCCTGGCTGTCCTGAAACTCGCTCTGTAGACCAGGCCATCCTGGAACTCACAGAGATCCGCCTACCTCTACCTCCCAAGTGCTGGGATTCAAGTCGTGCACCACCACTGCTGGGCCAACTTTTATTCTTTTTTGGTTTTTCGAGAGTTTCTCTGTGTAGCTTTGGAGCCTGTCCTGGATCTCACTTTATAGACTAGGCTGGACTGGAACTCACAGAGATCCACCTGGCTCTGCCTCCCGAGTGCTGGGATTAAAGGCATGTGCCACCACCGCTTCAACCTTTATTCTTATGATAAAACTTGGTGTATAAAAGTTAAGAGTATTTCAGTCTGATTTGAAGGAATTAAAGAAATATGGCATTTGCGATCTCCTTAAGTGTTTCTATAAGGGAGTCACCAGTATCTACCTATTCCTATACATTGTTTCTCACTTTCATAACACCTTGTGTTTAATATCACCACATCTATTAAAATGAATTAAAATTTTATATGTGATTAAGTTTGTGCTTTTAACAAAGATTTCCTTCTTGGACTGTTAATTTAGAATGTTTGTTTGTTTGATATTTCTTCCTTAAGGTTTTCTGGCTTTCATGCTTTGTATAGGCCTTCCTTGAATATATTTGCTTGAAATTCTTCAGCTGGAGAGTCAACGTGTCAGACGACTTACGCCTTGTACATATTTGGAATGCTATTTTGCCACAAGAGTCTGGAATCGGGCAGGCTTACTGTCGTGCTTTTAAAAGGCAAACTATGTTAGTGTCTGTGTTGTAGCCGTGATTCAGCGTTACTGCCGCTTTGGAGAGAATTGGTCTAGACATAGGGTCCCTAACAGAGTAGCCGTATTGTGTGGATAAAGTAAGTTTTAACACAGACTCACATGTGCTGATGGCCCCCACATCAGTCACAGTGCTAGCACGGGTTTTGAACCCACTGCTGTTTGCCTGGACCTCCTCAGTCCTTTCTCCACTGCTGGCAGAAAAAGAGAAATCTGACATTTTACTTTTAACCTCAAAGCTGGCAGAGTTTGCTAATGATTAGAATTCCACTAGCAGTTTATCCCGTTGTTCAAATTAAAGCATTCTAATTGCAGCGCAATAAGAATTCAGACAGATGCCAAGGACTGTGCATCAGGTCCCTTTACCTTTTAGAACAGGGTCAGGCTGCAGGTGGCCATCAGCATCTGACTTATTCCATGTGTCTGATAGTCATAGGAGCCAGACACTGACAAACCGGGCTTGGGAGTAGTAGACTGTGGACATTCAAAAAACTTACATGTAAAAACACATGCAGAAATAGTGCAGAGCGATATTCGGGGAGGATTCTGGTGCAGAGTGATACTCAGGGAGAACTCTGGGCAAACCAATACTGGGGGAGGATTCTGGTGCAAAGCAATACTTTGGGAGGACTCTGGGCAGACCAATACTTGGGGAGGATTCTGGTGCAGAGCAATACTTGGGGAGGACTCTGGGCAGACCGATTACTCGGGAAGGATTCTGGTGCAGAGCGATACTCAGGGAGGACTGGCAGGCAGAGTGCTGGAGAGGAGTGCATTGTATGGGAGTCTTTGAGGACAGAGAAATCAGACAGGCAAACTGGGGTAAGTGACTTTGGAGCCAGGCCTTGATGCGTTGTTAGGCGTCTCACAAAAATAAAATTAAAAAAATAAAATCTTAGAAAGATCAAGAGACACAGTGTTAGAAAACAGTTTGAAGGCTTTCCTTTTGAAAGTTAAGCTAATTGTGTGGTCACAAATGAGTAGGAGGCAAGTTGTTGTGAGGCCCAAAGAGGAACTCTGATGTTCCTGGGAGTAGACCTACCCCAAGACCACCCAGAAAGGCTCTCAACAGAAGGAAGAGGGCTCCTGGGAAACCATCTATTCAGTGACATAGCATTTTCCAGGGAGGAGAAAAGTACCTCAAGAGAAACCTGAACTTGGTCGTTGGAGGCATGTCTTAGGGTGGGTGACGGGGAGGGACACTGGAGTGAATTTTTTTTCAGTTCTCTTTCCACAGAACACTGGTTAAGAGTCTGGCTTTGCCCATGCTCAGTCCAAATACCATTTCTAAAGTGGCTGATGAGAGTCTTCGCTTCCAACTGTGTAAAGGACTAGAAGTAACCATCTGCTGGGTGATTGTGAGAATTGAGTCTGTTGTATGGATGCGCTTAACTTGGGGCCTGGTGTGGAGCAAAGCTTCAAATGAGTATAAATCCGCACTTCCCAAGGAGTCCTTTGCTCTTGAAACAGGGTCTCATGTAGCTGGGCTGTCCCTCAAGGGCTGAACCAACCTCTGTCTTGCTCATGTTGGGATTACCAGTGTGTACATCATGCCCAGCTCTCGGGAATCCTGTGTGTATGTGTTTGTGTGCTCGTGTGTGCATGTGGAGGCCAGACCTCAGAGCTGTGTACCTTTACATATATACATATATGTACACGCCGAAAGGGCTAGGTTAGCGGGCCAGTGAGCCTGAGTGATCTGCCTGCTTCTGCCTCTCAGCCTCTCAGCAGTGGGAATTACAAATGCGTGCAACCACATGGGGCTTTTTTGTTGTTGTTATTGTTTTGAAATAAGGTCTCACTATGTAGCCCAGGCTGGCCTTACACTCAGATATCTGCCAGCCTCTGCCTCCCAAGTGCTGGGATTAAAGGTGTATGCCACCACACCCAGCAGTATTCCTGGCTTTTAAAACGTGGGTTCTGGGGATCAAATCATGCCCTCATGATTGAATGGCGAGCATTTTCCCCACTGAGCTATCTCCCGGCCCTTACCAAGTAGTTCCAACCACTAATCTCTAAATATCTTCCTCATCTGAAACAGGACACTCAGAAGAAACATGTGAATACTACAGGGACTGAATGAGAATCCGCCATTGTAAATTGATACCTCAGTGTTCTATAATGAAGCTGGTTAGCATTGTTTATCATCCAGCACCTGGTCATTTCTAGAATGTTTGGGAAAGCTGTTTCTGAATATACGGTAAGGTTGACTGTCCCTTGAGTCAACCACCAGTGTGTAATGCATTGTGAGTCTGTTTGGGAAGGAACGTTTATTAAGCATTTGCTGTGTGGACCAAGTACTCTCTGAAGTGCCTTACCTGTCCTGTTACCCAAGCATCACAAATGACCTTTTGCCAGGTATAGTAAGTAGCATACCAGAAGGCTGAGCATTAGATCATGAATTCAAGGCCAGCCAGGGCTACACAGTAGATTTGGGGTTGGCCTGGGCAACTTGGCAATAGCATGTCTCAGATGAAAATTCAAGAAAGTTAGGAGCAGAGTGATGAGTGGATAAAAGTGCTTGCAGCCAAGCCTAATGACCTGAGTTCAATACCCAGAACCCACATGATAGGAGAGAGCCAACTCCTACAAGTTATTCTCTGACCTTCATATGTTATGTGTTGTGGCACACACAAGCCCATACAGAGAAACAGGCAGGCAGGTGTGCATGCATGTGTACACACAGAGACACTAAATGTTTAAAGTGAAAAGTCATTGGGAGCTTGTAGCTTAATAGTGGTACATTCACCTATGAAAGTCCTGGGTTTAATCCCTGGTATCACCAAAAACAGAAGAAAACTCAGCCGTTTGAGACTCTACAGTTCTACAGTCATACAGATGAGGAAAATGAGGTGCGTGGTTGCTAGGTAACTCACCTAATGTTTCCTATACCGCTTGTAAAATGGCAAGGACACAATTTGAACCTAGGTGTGCCTCTGTCCTCAGCCATTGTATTGAACCAGGAAGACAGAGTTTCAGGTCCAGCTCTGTTTCTGTTCTAGGATTATGGCCTTAGTATTTTATTCCTTCATTTCAAACACAATGTGAATACTTGTAGTGTAGCCTTGTTTTGAAGACCAGAGGTCGGACATGTGAAGTGGCTGCCACAGTAAGGGTGTGGGAACAAGACTCATCAGTGTTGGGCTCCCTCAGCTGCTCTGTTTCTTCTGTCTCAGGTTCCCTTAGTGTGTGGTTTCTGAGTCTCTACAGTTAGCAGATCAAAGCCTGTACTCAGACTGTAAACACGCTGCAGTCCCTGCTGATGGTCTAAATTAGAAAGCAGCTGGGGCTGTTTAAAGTAGAAATAGAAGTCCATGCCTCTAATCCCAACACTCAGGAGGCAGAGGCAGGAGGATCTCTGTGAGTTCTAGGTCAGCCTGGTCTACAGAGTGAGTTCCAGGACAGCCAGGGGTATGTAGAGAGACCCTGTCTCAAAAACAAACAAACAAACAAACAAAAAACCAGTAGAACTAGATCCAGTAGAGATATGCTGTGCATGTTTTAAGGAACGTGGTACCAGCCAAATTTAGACATTTTTATGTTTTCTAAGAATGCCCTTATGCATGAAATAAGGCATCTCAGTTGCAAAATATGTTGCAAATATGTAATACATTTATGTAGGATTAGTATTATAGACATTTGTTTACATATATGTGATTTATATGTTTATGTATATGATATATTTGTGTATATATATATATATTTTGAGGCAGAGTTTCATGTATCCAGTCTGGCTTCTGACTTGCTGCATAGCTGAGAATAGTAAATTCCTGAGTTGCCTCCTTCTGCCTCCCAAGTACCGGGTTAGCTGGTCTGGGCTACTGTGTCCAGTCTGTGTGGTGCTGGGGATCCAAGCCAGGGCTTCCTGCATTCTAGACAAACACTCTATCAACAGCTGCAGCCTCGGCCCTTGTTTGTGTTTTTATAAACAACATTTCTCTGTGTAGTCTTGTTGGTCCTGGAGCTGCTCTGTACACTAGGCTGGCCTCAAATTCAGATCCACCTGCCTCTGCCGCCCGAGTGCTGGGACTAAAGGTGTGCACCACCACTGCCTGGCTTTGCTTATGTATTTTAAAGAGAATTGTACTTTATTTGCATACTTTTTGTTATATTTTAGATTTTATTTTTATGATTTTTATCTTATGTGTATGTGATGCCTTCATGGCTGTGCCTGGTGCCTGCAGAGGCTAGGAGAGAACGCTGGGTCTCCTAGAACTGGAGATACAGGTATTTGTGAGCTGCTGTGTGGGTACCAGGAATTTTACCTGGGTCCTCTGCAAGAGCAGCCAGTGCTCTTAACCCCAGAAGTATCTCTCCAGCCCCTATTTATGTATTTTTTTTAAAGAATAAGAATTTCTACTTACCCATTTGAAGATTTTTTTTTTAAGTACTATCACCTAAGTAGGGGGAGATATTTTTTCAGAATTATTGGAATAGTTGATTCAGACCCAGAAATAATGCTAAGCAAGCATAAATAATCTGGCTGGCACACTTCTTCTTAAAATGTACCTTTGAATGATAAGATAAAAAATGGCTGATAACTAACTGGCTTGTGTGTTTTGAGGCCTGTTCTCTTGTTCAGGCTGACCCCAGATCCCTAGGTTCAAATCATTCTCCTGCCTCAACCACCCAAGTACTTGGGACCTACAGGCACTTTTTAGGTATTTAAAATGTTAAGCGTGTCCCTAAAGCTCCAGAGTTAATTATTACCACCCTCTCTTTTAAAAAGGGGATTGTTTAAAATGGTTTTGCTGGAAATGGTAAGGTTCACCTCGGCAATGCTCAGTGCTTGCTTTCAGAAAGTAAAAGGTGTTGTGAACAGCAGAGTAAATGTATGTGGTTTGACTCTTCCCCATGTGCCTTTCTAGAAAAAAAGTATATAATACGGCTTCCATTGTTCTCGTTTGTAAATGTTGCTGCTGTTTAGTCAAAGAAGAAGTATTTGTGCAGCTGGCTCTTACTGGCACATGTCCAGGATATCGTGAGTGATGCTTTTAGAGATAACCTGCGCAGCCAGGAATGTCTTCCCTCCAGTCAGCTGCCCCAGCGTGAGGCACATTCAGAAGCACCGAGAGCACTGGGAAGCGCAGGATGCAGGCAGGCAGCCTTCCCACTCTGGTTTAGTGGGACATCCTCTGTGTGACAGTGACTGGGAGAGCCTCTGCACTGGCATGCGGAGCGGGATGAGAGTTGGATGAGGTTGCAGGTGAAGAAGGAGGGAAGAATGGAGTTCATTCCTTTCCTAATATCAGTGAAATGAAAAGAAGTGGGAACCTGTAAACCACGCATGTCCCCGGAGGTTACAGGATGAAGTAGCCTTTATTCTTTTGTCTTTGTAGGCATGGAAGGACTTTGATGAAACTTTAAACAGTTCCACAGAAGATGCGCTAATGGATGACAGCAACCCTCCTACATACAGTCTTCAGATAGAACCACAAGATGGATGTCACCCGGGTGACGGCGTGGAAAGGAGAGTAACACCCTTGCCTTCTGTCTCAGATGAGAATGAAAATCAGCTTGACGGGGACGGGCCTGCGGGTCTGACGGGCGGTGACGGTGCAATGGGGAGAGCCACAGTGTCTGAACAGGACAGTCTCAACAATAATGAAAGCTGCCTGTCCGGCTGCGAGGTAGCCCCCGGTGACACGGCAGAACACATGCCATGTGACGGTCCCAAAGATGACCAGCCTTCCCTGGGCCAGGACAAAAAACTCCCTGGAAATAAAAGTCCAAGAGCCAAAAGAGGCACTCCTAAGAACGTACCTCCAGGTAAGGCCTTCAGATCTTACTATCCTTTGACAAAAATCGGCATTTCAACTTGCTTCTCTTCTTTCAGTCTTGTTCTGCAGCAGTATCCATAGGTCCCACTGTGTGGTTCTTTACAGCGTCACAGTCTATAGATGAATCATGACGTAGTTAGTCTACATCCCTTATAAAGCACACAGTTGTCTGCTGCCCTTAGGATTTCCTTCTCCATCACCGTGGCCTTGGTGTCTGACCTGTGATGGTCTGTGCTAGTACAGCTGTGGATAGGATCTTCCTGCCTCACTCTGTAGGTGAGCAGTATACATGAACTTACTTAAGTCAATGCATGTCTTGTAGCAGGGCTGAGTAAGGCATCTGGTTTTGATATCTGCATATCTTTGGTTACGGAGGAATTCAGATTTCTTTCCAGATTGTAGTTTGGCAGGTGAGATTGCGGCTGTGCAGCTCTGTGTCTGCCTCACCAGGCACTCATGGGGAAAAGCCCCCACTGGTGATTTTTGTGCCTGCTTTTGTTTGGTTGGTTGGTTGTGGTTGTTGTTTTGTTTCGTGAGAAACATGACAGTGCTGGCATGCTATGGGCCGGCAGTCCTTCCTGGAATGCACTTTATCCAGGCCGCGGTGTTTGCAAGAGGCCTGGTGAGTAAGCAGTGTCTCCTCCCTCCTGCTCTCCTGTGCTTTGGCCGATAAGAACTACAGTTATTCCATACCCTGGGTTTCGTTTGTAGTTTTAAAATTTAGAGTAAAATATGAAACTGTGGGGCTGAGGAGGTGGCTCAGTGGATGAAGTCCTTGCTGAACAAACACAAGAACCAGAATTCAGATTCTTTTTTTTTTTTCATTAATTTTCTTTTTTTTAATTTGTAAAAAATTTATTTATTTTTATTTTGTGTGCATTGGTGTTTTGCCTGTATGCATGTCTGTGTGAGGGTGTGGGACCCCCTGGAACTGGAGTTACAGACAGTTGTGAGCTGCCATGTGGGTGCTGGGAATTGAACCCAGGTCCTCTGGAAGAGCAGCAAGTGTTTTTAATCACTGACCATCTCCCCGGCCTGCAGAGTTCAGATTATTGGCACCCACATAATATTGGGCATGTCTGGAGGCCTGCATATACCCGAGTGTTATTAGGTAGAGAAAGGATTCTTGGGGCAAGCTGGTTACATAGACCAGCTAGCTGATTGGCAAGCTCTGGGTTAGGTAAGGAAGGTGATCATTCTGATGGTGCTGCCTTTAAGAACTCTCTTTCTTTTTATGGCTAAGTAATGCTCCATTGCATGGATAGATGTAGCACAGTTCTCAAATATTTATGTGTACACCAATGAGCATGTTGGTTATTATACTTTTTGTCTACTGTGATGTCTCTCTGAACATGTTTTTATTTCTCTCATTTGTCAGTGGGAGGTAGTTCTACATGATAGGTAGCATTGTGTCTAACTGGTGAACTATTTTCCAGTGTGGCTCCACCAGTTTGTAGCCCCACTAAAATATGGGAGAGATACAGTTTCTGTCTCTTTGCCAACATTTGTTAATGTCTGGTTTCTTTATAACAGCAAGTTGTTCAAACGGAAACATAATTAACGAACCACAAAGTTTGCTTTTTAAAGTATATGGCCCGGTGGTTTAATTATAGCCACGGAACTGTGCACCATCATCAGCATTGGATCCTGCAAAAGAAACCAGAAACCCATTAGCAGTCACTCTCCATGTCCCCTGTTCCTCAGCCCCTGGCAATCATTGGCTCATAAATTTTGTATGACTTGACAGACAAGTTCAGATTAAGTGTCTAAAGATTGCCATAACAACATTTGGTGTTTACTCATCCCTAGTCACCATGGTATCTACACGTTAGACAAAACAGTGCAGGAAATAGCCAGAACCAGAGGTAGATGATAGCACGTGAGACTGAGGAAGGAAGGCTCTCCCAAATAGAGTTGCCACATTCAGCACATCACCTTGCTTTACTCTTGCCCTTCACAATGTATCCAGCTGGTCCAAGACCAGGAGAGCAGGAATCTGGAGGACGACAAAACCTGGAACTGGATCTGCAGCCTGGAGTCAGGCCGATATAGTTAGTAGAGCTCTGGGCTGGAGGCTCTGCTCTGCCTGGTGCTACCTTTGTGATCTGAGATCAGGAACTCAGTGCCTTCCTTGTCTCCTGCTTATCTCCGAGGAAACTGACTGATACTGCATATCCTGCAGAGGCTTTGTTCTCGGGACAACAGTCCTGTGCATCAGGCAGCCAGAAGACAAGAGCTCTTGAGCGCTTGTGATTGCTGTGTCACAGAACGTTCTTTTGGGGGACATGGCTCAGAGAGTTCAGAACTAAGAACTAACCCTGTGAGTCTGCCTTAGCTGCCTAGCTCTTTTGTCTGAGCTTCTCTTAAGTCCTGGGGCTTTTCTTTCTTTTCATGGTAGGACTGAGAATTGAACCTATGTTTAGTGTTAGGTAGAGGTGCACACTGGCACATTACTGATGTCTGAAATAACAACTGGTGATGCCATAAGACATGGGCTCCCAGTTGCATCTTATCTATCTGACTTTGAGCCTAGAAGAACTTTCCTAACTGGCCTCCAAATCATGAGTCACTCGTGGATTCTGGCGTTCTAAACTCTGGTCCTCATGCTTGTGTGACAGCCACTTTATCCATCAGCCTTGACTCCAGCCCCAAACATACTCATTAAAAAAGAAAGAAAGAGTCCCCCTAGTCCCCTAACCAATGTCCCCAACTTTAGAGGCTGAAAACAGCACACGCTGTCTGTCATACAGTTCTGTAGGTCGGGAGTCTGCCCTTGCTCTGTGGACTAGAGGGAGGCTGCCAGCCAACTCCGTTCCTCCTTAGCCTCTAAGGAGGAGTCGGTTTCTCTGCCTTTCCATCCAGCAATGGCTTGTAGAGTCCTGCACACGCTGCTGTGACTCTGCTGCCCCCCATGATCACACAGGTCCCACAAGGTGATCCAGAGTAACCTCCCCATTCAAAGACACCTGATGAGCAGCCTTACATCCATCTGCTGCTGCAGTTCTCTTCGTAACATGAGGGAATGTATAGATTCATGGAATTGGGACATAATCATTTTGGGGAGCCTTTATTCTGCAAACCCTGAAAGTGTTTTAACTAAGGCACAATGATAATGCTTTACATAATAACCAAGTCTTATGCATTATAAACATTGTCATTACGTTAATTTATAGAACCGTACAGGACTGCTTAGTCAGCAGGTGTTTATGGAGTTTTGTATATCATGTGCTCTTCAACTGCTGGTGAACCTGCCTTTCCATTTCCTGTGTTCAGGTGAGGGAAGTAAGTAACAGCAGGGGCAGTCTAGTAGAGGAGGAAGTCCTGACAGCGTCAAGCAGGCCTGTAGCAGTGGAGTGCAATGTCCAGGGAGAGCTGTGAAAGCTTCCAGGAGGAGCTGATGTCTAGGCTGAGCTAGGACAAGTGCAGGTCAAGAGGGAAGGTGAGGATGAAGATGAAGGATGTCAGAGTAGCCCAGAGCACAAGGAAAGGGTGTCCTGTGTTTTGGCCGGTCTCCATCTTCTTTGGCTGAGGACAGTGAGAGGAAAGGAATTAGCAGAGTAGGGTACCCAAGATTTGGGAGATTAGCAAGGCCCAGATTATAAATATTCTAATAACCAGGTTGGACCTTCCCAACAGGCTTGAGCAAGGCAGTAACACAATGGGAGCCACAGCGAATGTGCCCAACGAGCTGGGCCGGTGAAGAGTAAAAGTGAGGGAAACGGGTAAGGACTTTGGCAGGGTCTGTGTGAGGGATGCTGGCAATCTCCACCGAGGGGGATCGGAGAGGTACCCCTTCTCTAGTCACTGGGTCGTGATTTCAGGCATGCTTTGAAAATACAGAGTCTGAAGCTGGGTGGTGGTGGCACACACCTTTAATCCCAGCACTCAGGAGGCAGAAGCAGGCAGATCTCTGAGAGTTTGGGGCCAGCCTGGTCTACAGAGGGAGTTCTAGGACAGCCAGAGCTGTTACACAGAGAAACCCTGTCTCGAAAACAGTCCCCCTCCTGAAAAAAATACAGTGCCAGAGTTGTCTGCGGCTTTCCAGATTCTGTCCCCAAACTACATTCAGTCCTGGTAAATTGATATTTATTTAAGTAAAGGGATACATGATGAAGATGAGGAAAATTATACCTCCAAATTCATATATTTTTGCAGTTATATGTAAGCACAGACGGATATAGACGAACACTTAAAGATAAGGGGATATTTTAGGGGCTTTATTTAAGAATATTTAGTTACTGATTTTAGAGAATTCAGTTATTGCCAGCTTAATGAAAAGGTCCGTCCACCCAGGGTATTTGTAGCTTTGGCTTCTCTGTTGTTTGGTTGGTTTTTTCTTGCATTTCTTTATTTACTTGGGGTTGGGGGGGGCAAGGATCAGAGGGGGAGTTGTCACGTTTGACTGCAAGTGCCTTTGCCTGTGGAACTATCTTGCCTTCTTGTTTTTGTTGTTGTTTGGTTGGTTTTTGGTTTTTCGAAACCAGGTTTCTCTGTGTAGCTCTGGCTGTCCTAGAACTCACTCTGTAGACCAGGCTGGCCTCAAATTCACAGAGATCGACCTGCCTCTGCCTCCCAAGTGCTGGGATTAAAGGCATGCACCACCACTGCCCAGCTCCTGTTTGGTTTTTCTTGAGACAGTATCCCAAACTATCCTGTGTCTCAGATTGGTCTCAAACTCCCGGGAGTCCTCCTGACTCCCCTTCCCAGCTACTGGGATTGGTTATGGGCGTGGACCACGTGTCTGCTCTCTTCTCAGTCCTTCAGTGCTTTAGCTAACTTTGTTAAAATGTGCAACCTTACCTGTGTTCTAAGCAGTCTACTTGTGTTTTTCTCTTTCTTTATGCCAGGTTTTTATTGGATCATGATCCCTACAGAGAGGTAGTCTTATTTTCATTTGTTTAAGATAACTGCTTCTAGGTATCAACCATAGGTCCAAACTGTGTTTGATTATCCTTGTCTCTGTTGTTTTTTAAAATTGTTATTCTGTAGACTTAACTCTAATTAAAGAAAAGAAAGAAAGAACACAAGTGAACACTGGAAAGAGCCACACCAATCAAAGTACACACATACAACAGAATATTACTTGGCAATAAGAAATGAAGTACTGATACAAGCCACAGGATGAATCTTGAAAGCATTAATTTTGCTTAATGAGAGAATCCACAAATATGGGCTCTGCATAGTACATAACACTAGCTAGATAGTGAAGCTGTTGAATCTATACGTGAAGAGGTGAATTGTAAGCCATGTAAATTACATCTCAGTAAAGCTGTTTTTGAAAAGAATATGGAGGTAGTGTGGGGGTTAGTGGGGGTTAGTGGTGTGAGGAAACAGGATATAGTCCACAGCTCCACAGTGTGAGGATTCCTGCTAGAGGACAGTTCAGTGTAACACTGCTCTGTACAGGTGCTTGGATGTTCTTCAGACTTAACTCCCGACTTTCTGACTCTTCCTTTCTCATTTGATTTTGTTATTCCAAAGAGAATCCATTGTCGGGGGTTTTCAGAGAATTATAGACCAGAATGGAGAATCATTTCTAGAAAATTCTCAGTTCCTTTCCTATGGGAATTAGTCTCTTTCTCTTCTTCCACAAAGAATTACTCATCTAGGAAGATTATATACCCTTTAAGATTCACTTATTACAAGTGCAGACGGTGAACACGTGGAGGTCAGGTGCAGACGGTGCACACGTGGAGGTCAGGTGCGGACAGACAGTGCACACGTGGAGGTCAGGTGCAGACAGACGGCGCACACGTGGAGGTCAGGTGCGGACAGACGGTGCACACGTGGAGGTCAGGTGCGGACAGACGGTGCACACGTGGAGGTCAGGTGCAGACAGACAGTGCACACGTGGAGGTCAGGTGCAGACAGACGGTGCACACGTGGAGGTCAGGTGCAGACAGACGGTGCACACGTGGAGGTCAGGTGCAGACAGACAGTGCACACGTGGAGGTCAGGTGTGGACAGTGCACACGTGGAGGTCAGGTGTGGACAGTGCACACGTGGAGGTCAGATGTGGATGGTGCACACGTGGAGGTCAGGTGCACACAGTGCACACGTGGAGGTCAGGTGCACACAGACGGTGCACACGTGGAGGTCAGGTGCAGACAGACGGTGCACACGTGGAGGTCAGGTGCAGACAGACGGTGCACACGTGGAGGTCAGGTGCAGACAGACAGTGCACACGTGGAGGTCAGGTGCAGACAGACAGTGCACACGTGGAGGTCAGGTGCGGACAGACAGTGCACACGTGGAGGTCAGGTGCGGACAGACGGTGCACACGTGGAGGTCAGGTGCACACAGTGCACACGTGGAGGTCAGGTGCACACAGTGCACACGTGGAGGTCAGGTGAGGACAGACAGTGCACACGTGGAGGTCAGGTGCGGACAGACGGTGCACACGTGGAGGTCAGGTGCACACAGTGCACACGTGGAGGTCAGGTGCGGACAGACGGTGCACACGTGGAGGTCAGGTGCGGACAGACGGTGCACACGTGGAGGTCAGGTGCGGACAGACGGTGCACACGTGGAGGTCAGGTGCGGACAGACGGTGCACACGTGGAGGTCAGGTGCGGACAGACGGTGCACACGTGGAGGTCAGGTGCAGACAGACGGTGCACACGTGGAGGTCAGGTGCAGACAGACAGTGCACACGTGGAGGTCAGGTGCGGACAGACGGTGCACACGTGGAGGTCAGGTGCAGACAGACGGTGCACACGTGGAGGTCAGGTGCACACAGTGCACACGTGGAGGTCAGGTGCGGACAGACAGTGCACACGTGGAGGTCAGGTGCGGACAGACAGTGCACACGTGGAGGTCAGGTGCGGACAGACGGTGCACACGTGGAGGTCAGGTGCGGACAGACAGTGCACACGTGGAGGTCAGGTGCAGACGGTGCACATGTGGAGGTCAGGTGCAGACAGACAGACAGTGCACACGTGGAGGTCAGGTGCAGACAGACAGTGCACATGTGGAGGTCAGGTGTGGATGGTGCACACGTGGAGGTCAGGTGTGGACAGTGCACACGTGGAGGTCAGGTGCAGACAGACGGCGCACACGTGGAGGTCAGGGGACTTTGTAGCAACAGTTCTCCTTCCACCTTTATGTGGGGTCTGGGGATTGAACTCAGGTCTCCAGGCTTGCTCATGAGTGCCTTTACTTACATCCTTTCCTGATTATATACTTCTGTATAAGGTCATTAAAATTTAAGAATTGTTCACCTTTATGTATCCTAGAGAACCTCAAAACATTTTGTCCTTGATAGCTGATGAATTTGGTTTTCTTGGAATGAACTTGATAACAGGGTGGAACTTAGCCATTTTGATATTCTCCAAGTCAGTGCCAGAGTTGAAAAGCTCTGTATTAATTTCACATGAAATTTTGGCACTTGAATTGTTTGTTTGTGGACAAGAAGTTTAAGAACTTATTAATTTAAGGTTTAGGAATTTGCATAACTAGTTGCATGCTTGGGCAAACCCCGTGCATATTTTTAGTTTTTAATAAGACCTGTTGGAGTGTAGAAGAGCTAATCAACCGTCTAAGAGGAAAATTAGTGATTCCCCACATTGGCGCTAATTGGCACGTTCTCCATAATTCCGACTCTAATTCCGGCAGTATGTGTGTGCTGATTGTGCAGTGAGTACGAACTGGAAAAGCCTGCAGCAAGCTCCAGGGAGTGACAGAACTGTAGAGGAGAGTGGGGGGCCCTGGGCGGAATGGGCACAGCTGTGTGGGGTCACCTGGGCGGAATGGGCACAGCTGTGTGGGGTCACCTGCTGTGGCTTCGAGACTGGCCCATGAGTGCTCACTGGACGTTCATTTTGTGAAATGCTTCCTCAAATCCGCTAACCACTGAGTTTAGGATAATGTGTCTGATGTAATGAGCCCTGTATTTGAAAGGAAAAAATAACTAAGATCTTCAAGTTCAAGGTAAGTGTAGCTGAAGGCAGATCTAGACTGCGGCTCAGTATGACTTAGGGAAGATTTTAGTTAGAGCCCACCCTCCATAAATGCTCAACCAAGCAAACAAGCCATAAAAAGGCTTGCAACTTTTGCTCAAGAAAAGTGCCCTCTGTGACATCCTCCTGCCAAGAATGAGAGGAATCTTTTAGAGGTGTATGTGTAGCTGTCGGAGTCTGATGGGACGGCGGTTTATAAGCAGAGAGTTTAGCAGATGAGAGGTGTGTCCTTCAAAACAGCCCTAGTGTTAACAGTCATGTTTAAATTGCCACCTAAAGCTGGCATGGTGGTTCATGTCTGTGATCCCAGCACTTAGGAGAAGCAGGCAAGAGGATCACCCATGAGTGTGAGGCCTTCCTCGATTACATAGTGAGTCCTAGACCAGCTATGGCTGCATGGCGAGATCCTGTTTCAAAACCAACAATAACAAAGTACCTAAGGTACAGCCTGGTGATAGTCCCAGTGCCTAGGAATATCACATGTGTCATCTTCTTTATTCTTTGTCGTTAATTACTTTATTACCGTGTTAATAGGATAGCATGACCCCAGCCCAACCTCTTCCTTCACCACAGCCAGGCTTGTGCCTGGTTCCCTCTGAAGACAGAGGCTGTGGCCTGAGGACATGGGAAGAGACCCAGCCAAGGAGCAAGTAGTAATTATGCTATAATTACATAATACATCCCTTTGACCCCAGGTCAGGCCCGAAGACTGTTTCAGATTTATCTTCCTCATAATACAAACCCTCGTGCTGAGACTACTGCAGTGTGTTTAGACAATGACTATAATATTTCAATGGAGAGTGTCTCCTGTCTGTTAGAAGTTAGACCTCATGTTTGTTTCCACCTGATCTGTCTGCAAGATTCTGGCCGAGATGGAGAGGGACAGCATTTTTGAGTGCAGTAGTGTGAATAAGTTCCACAGTGGCTTAGAGAATCATAGCAAAATCATAGAACTGGAAGTACTTTTTTTTTTTTTAACTATTTTTATTGCTGTAAACATAGATTTGCCCCGCTAACCACTCATTGCCCAGAATGTTCTGTTCATTCAGTGGCAGTAATTATATCCATAATATACATAGTCTTCACTCCAGCCTATTTCTAAACTCCAGTCACCCCACAGAATGTCTGTGTGCATAGACACTAATTCCACTGTCTAGTCTGTCTCTTTCAGTCTCCCTTGAGTTCTTCCTTGTTTTCCCTCATGCTTTGTTCGTGGCTTTCTTAAATCTTTGAGCATTTTTGAGACTGTTAACTTCCATTCTTTGGTAGGTCTGACATTTAGTCTTCCTCGGGGATGTTTTCTGCCCCTGATGTCTTTCCTTACACAGGCCATTCTACGCTGTTTCTTTGTACACTTCGAGACTTCTGTTATGGAATACTGGGCATAGTGAGCCCGTGATGGTAGAGATTCTGGGAAGCAGAGGGTGGCACTTGGTGATTGGGTTAGCTGGGGTTCCTCTTCCGAGCTTTACAGCATGGCTCTAGCTCTCAGAACCAAAAGCTGTTTGTGGTTTCACTCCCTGCTCCATGCAGAGCTTAGGTTCATCCAGGCGAAAGCCCAGGCCTCCTCAGGCTTTCCCCAAGCATTTATCTTTCCCAACGCTGGGGGTGGCTTTGTTCTTTGCCAGTTACACAATCACTCTCGAATGCCCTGCTTTCCTGAGGGTAACTGTCTTCCTGGCTTTTCCTCTCTGGCTTCAGATGTCATTTTGTTACTCCGCCGGTTGTCATTTGACGTTCTGATCGCCTGACCACGTTTTTCAGCAATGCCTGCCACTTTCCTGCTCTGGAGGGGTTCCTAATTAGATAACATAAGACAGCCCTTCAGGTAGCAAGGACAGGTTAGATAAAAGGGACATGGGAGAGTGGGGCTGCCTCTTCTGCCATTTTGCTCTGAAACCCTAATTCTAGGGCTTCCTTCACCACTACATTTACCTTAGCATTGCTAGCTTCTAGACAGCATCCTTTGGGTCTCTTCTGTGACAATGTTTCATACTCACGGTTTTTGCCATTAAATGATCCTGTCACACTATTCCCCCAGCCTGGAGCCAAACAGTGGCTTCTCAGCTGTGTTCACAGATGGCAGATTACTGGAGGGGCATGCGTACCAGGGTGCAATCCTAGCATTTCAAGACAAAAGCTGTTAAAGGATATCACAGGGTTCTGCAGGGTGCCTCTTGACAACTTGACAGCTGAGGCTCTAAGCTGAATGGATCAGTTACATGCCAAGGAAACAGAACCTAAACTATCTGAGTCAAGATAAGATGACAATCTCTGCCCCAAAGCTGTTATAAATAATTTTTTTTTAATCAACTAAAATAGTTTCTCAGACTTTTGCTAGAATCAAGTGTAAAAGCTAAATAAAACATTAACAGACAAATGTTGAACTGTGGTCTCTATTTTGGAGCTTAATAAAGTTAACAGGTGTTAAGTTAAATTAGAGCTTATGAATCTGCTTGTTATCTGCAAAATGTATAAATAGCATCACCAAGTTGCTTGGTGGATATTTTAACTATAACTCACGTGGCTTTGCAAAGGAAGGTAAATAGAGTTTCTTGTTTCTCTCCAACCATCTGGATTCATGCACAGCAACAGAGAGCTTTATTTATATTGATGAGACTTTACAGTGAAGGGGAAATTACATGTGACAGTCGTGTTTTGATTTTCTTGCTTAACTATAAATGTGTTTTTACCAGAGAACTTTGTATGTACCACAAAGAAATTTAGTGATAATTCACGAAGCATAATTAATCTCCTCAAAGCAAAACATTTATAAGACTCAGGGGGCATCATTAAAAGTAACAATATCGCCAGGCAGTGGTGGCGCACGCCTTTAATCCCAGCACTCGGGAGGCAGAGCCAGGCGGATCTCTGTGAGTTCGAGGCCAGCCTAGGCTACCAAGTGAGTTCCAGGAAAGGCGCAAAGCTACACGGAGAAACCCTGTCTCGAAAAACCAAAAATAAATAAAAATAAATAAATAAATAAATAAATAAATAACAATATCAAATTTACCGTGAAAGACACGTGGAGAACCGTGAGCTTCCGTTTACAGTGTGGAAGCCCGAGGGCTGTTACACAGTCACTAGTGCAGTGGAGCTGTGCAGGCTCACGTCAGGTAGCCTGTAAGTCTCCGATTTTGCCAGTGTTTCTCTGCTTAATTGTTTCCCTGCCAAACAAGCCCATGAGAAGAAATGAGATCTGAAGCTACGGGAGGACGTGAGGAAACTTGAGTCCTGGCTAAGCAAAAGAAGCCAAGCTGAAAGGCAGCTGCACGTTACTCTGTGGGGAGTCCATTTGTGTTCAAACTAACGGTGTTGGTGAACGCGGAACTAAGTGTCTAACTCTTCTGCATGGCTCTTTATGTGTTTGTTTTTGTTTGTGATTCTTGTATTTTGTTTTTGGGGGAACAGTCTCTCATGTAGCCCAGGCTGGCTTTAAATTTCCTATGTAGCGAAGGATGACCATGAACTGTTCCTCCTGCTTCCTCAGAATGCTGAGGCCACTGGAGAGTGCCACCATGTCTGACTTCCATGCATAGTTGTGACCATTTCTGTTATTCCCTGCAACATTGGGGGTGTTCTGTTAACCTTTATTAGCCTTTGCCTCCAAAGAGCCTGTCTCAGAGGTAAACCTGTCTTAGCGATCTTTTAAATATCAGTGCGAGTGGGGAGCACACCTCACTTTGTCCAGCTGTCTCTAGGTCTCATTATTGCTCAAGTGACCTTAGCAGGTAGATGCTATCTCCCCTGTGCTGCATCGAAATCAAGACAAAGCTAGGCTAGGCAATCTAAGTGAGCAGGCAGAAGAACAGGAAAGAAGTGTTGGGGGTAGGCTGCCTGGCTTCCAGAGCGTCCGTTCTCTGATTCCTTGGCACTTGGACAACAGATAGTTTTTCTTTTCTTTCTTTCTTTCCTTCTTTTCCTTCTTTCTTTTTTCTCTTTTTTTTCTCTCTCTCTGTCTCTCTGTCTCTCCCTTTCTCCCTCTTTACCTTCCTTCCTTCTTTTTTGGTTTTTTGAGACAGGGTTTTTCTGTATAATAATCCTGGCTGTCCTGGAACTCACAGAGATCCCCCTGCCTCTGCCTCCTCCTCTGCTGATATTAAAAGCATAGCCACCACACCTGGCCAATAGTTTTCTAATAGGAATTCTTTGTCCTGTTAATGGCATGAAACCAGTAAGGCCATATTTTAAATATAACTCCACATAGTTAGAATATCAATGTCTACTTTATATGTCCCTAAGATAAAGTATGTCCTTATTCAGTAGCGTGATTATATAAGCCATGGTAGAACTCTGTTGTAAACTTTTGGCAGAACTAGAAACAAAAACTCACTCTGGAAATGCTGTGGAACTCTCCCTGCAAGAGTTTATTTCCCTGCCTGAAAACCTAACCTGTTTTATGTCAGGAAACTGGAGAAACACTTCTCTTAGGGTTGGGGAGGGACAGCCTTACTTTTAGGTCTTTAAAACAATTGTTCACACTTGTTCACAAAAATGGCCTTTATATTCCTCCTCCTCTTCCTTTTTTTTTTTTTTTTTTTTTTTTTTGCTGTGCAAGGAATGGAGTCCTAGGCCTTACACCATTAAGTAACACCCACTGCCTCATATATTTCTTCTTAAAAAAAAATGTTATTGTTTATTTTGTGTGTGTATTGTGGAGGTCACTCCTCTATGTCTCTGTCAGGTGTCTTCCTCAGTTGCTGTCCACCTTAGTTTATATTATAGATAGGTAGAGAGAGAGATATGAGACTGGGTTTCTGTGCAGGTTAGTTTTATGCCAACTTGATACAAGTTGGAGTCATCAGAGACAAGGGAGCCCCAATTGAGAAAATGCCTCCATAAGGTCAGGCCATAGGCAAGACTGTGGGACCTTTTCTAGATTAGTGATTGATGTGGGAGTGTCTAGTCCATTGTGGGTGGTGCCATCCATGGGCTGGTGGCCCTGGTTCTATAAGAAAGCAGGCTGGGCAAGCCATGGAGAGTAAGCTAGTAAGCAGTACCCCTCCATGGCCTCCTGCCCTGTTTGAGTTCATGTCCTGATTTTCTTCTATGACGAGCAGCAATGTGGAAGCATAAGCCAAATAAACCCTTTCCTCTTCAACTTGCTTTTGGTCATGGTGTTTCATCACAGCAAAGGTGACCCTAACCTGTCTCCTCAGCCCCTTATTACTGACACTCAGTTATAGTTCTGCAGAAATCGCCAACTGAAGGAGGACAGTAATTTGGGACTTCTGGGTTTTATCATCAATGGGAGTGGTAGTTTAAAAGCATTCCTCCATGACGGGGTCTAGCCTGATGTAGTCATTTCCTCGTGTTCTGTAGGAGATGCCAGACCTTTAGTGCAGACACTGACTGCAGAGTTGCAGGCTGTTGGGGAAGAGGCTGCCGGAGTGAATGCAAATGACCCCCCAAAAGCTCCAGCACCAGCATTGCAGCCGCTGTTCTCGCTGCTCCGAGGGGAGGTGGAGCAGATGGACTCAAGAGCACTCCCCCTCTTCTTCCATCAGGTAAGACCACACCCTTTGCTCTCAGCCTCACTGGCTGCTGCCAGTGTTTAGAGTCATCTAAAATCCGGTTCTCCATGATCGATCCCTCCCACCCACTGTTGACCCTAAACGTGAGTAGACTCACTGCGCCCTGGATGATCTGTCATTTGGACAGTAGCCAACGCCTTTATTCAGTGATTCAGTCAAGCATAAAGAAGAATCAATATGGCAAGAGTTTGGTAAGCTCCAACTGGATGCCAAGAGGCCTGCTAGCCACTGAAGGAACAAAGACTCCTAAGGCATGTTCTAAAGAGAGCTGTGGTGAAATGCGAGAAATAAGTATGTCGATACAAGTGTGGGATTTTGTGCTGTCAGAGTGGAAAAGTCTAAGGCTCAGCAGTTAACTCTGCCCAGTCAGCAACAGAAAAGAAGGCAGCTCTTGAGATGGGTGGTCCAGGGTGAGTAGGTGCTGGAGCAGTGAAAAGCACTGGCTGCTCTCCCAGAGGACTTAGTTCAGTTCCCAGCATCCGCAGGGCAGTTCACAACTGTCTGGAACTCCAGTTCCGGGGAATCTCGACACCCTCTTCTGGCCCCTGCAGACATCAGATACACAGAGGTGTGCAGACATACACCATGCAGGCAACACCCATATACGTAAATTTTTAAAATGTTTAAAAGAAAAGTGAGCTATCACAGCAGAGCAACTGGGCTGTGAAGGTATGGCTGGGATATCACAGTTGAAGAAGGAAAGAGGCAGGAAAGAGATGCGGGCTAGAAGCCTTTATCAGTGAGAAGGCCTTTGTGTGTGTGTATGGTGAGGGGGGATGCTATTGTTATTGTTGTTTGGAGCTGGGGTGGAGGGGTGCTGTTATTGTTTTGTGATGCTGGGGATAACTTTGGGCACTCAGGTACTTAGTGACACCTCAAATACCCAGAATGCAGTTTTACTTTTGGAAACAGAATCTTCTGAAGATTGGGAGGTGGGGTGTGTTGAAAGGTGGAGAACATGGAGAGAAGTGGGAAGCCTTCTAACGATGAGATCATGTGGGAAAAATTCAAGTATTTGTAATTTGTATTTTATTTGCAGTTAAAATGAAAATAATTGGTACTTGGGACTAGAGAAAAGTTTTTGTTTGTTTCTTTTCCTTTCTCTCCTTTTTTGAGATGAGAGTTTCATGTCTCCTGGCTGTGTAACTCAAGATGCCTTGAATTTCTGATCCTCCTGCCTCCTCCCCTCAAGTGATGTGATTGCAGTCATGAACCAGCATCCCCAAGTCCAGGGCTGAGCAAGCAGTCTGCCACACCAAGCTACACCCCTAGCCCTTAACTTTTCATCTACTTTTGTTTCAACTTCTGCAGTAAACAATCCGAGTATTTTTTAAGGAAAATAGTTTGGTTCCAGGGCACTAAGATGTGCATTTTTACAGATTTGTGCTATCTGCCGTGTGACTGTCGAGGAAGCACGGCCTCTGCCTGGCCTCCAGCACATGACTGACTTGTCATCGTTGAGGACCACTCACCAAGGCAGCCCTCCCTTGGCTTCTGGCCTTTGTTGCATTTGCACAGTGGGCTGAGCTTGCAAAAAGTGTTCACAGCTGCTTCATCGTCCTTATTACCATTTTCACACATTGAGTTCCTCAACACTAGTACTAAAATTTGCTTTTTTTAAAGTTTTTAAAAAGATTTTGTGTATGTTTCTGTGTGCGTGTGCGTGCGTGTGTGTGTGTGTGTGTGTGTGTGTGTGTGTGTGTGTGTGTGTGTGTGTACACCCTTGGAGACGAGAAGGTGTTGGATCCCCTGGAGCTGGAGTTGCAGAACATTTCGAGCTGCCTGTCATATGTAAACTCTGGCCCTCCTGAAGAGCATACCTGAGCCCACTCTCAAGCCCCAAGCACCATTTTTTCTTGGCTGATGAAGTTATGGGTTATATAGGAGAGTGTCCTTGTTCCTGGGTGATAGAAGTACAAGTATCAGAGATACTTGAAGTGAACCCTGAAGCTCTTGAAGTTGTTGATTGGGAGAGAAGATGTTGGGGGAGAAGGCACAGAGAGAAAGCAAATTTAACAAAATGACACTCATTGCCAAATCAAGGGCAAAAGTATGTGGCTGTTCATTTTCCTATGGTTTGAACTCCACTGCAGAATTTCAATGAAATGTTGGGGAAAGGATATTTAAGATAAAGATGGAAATAACAAGGCAGACAGATCTTTTCATGGAGTTTCGGAAAAGTGTGATCCTAATTAGTCTTAATAAAAACCTGGAGTCGGATATGGAGGGTGAAAACTGAAAGATCAGAGAAGCAGAACAATAGCTCTCACCCTTCCAGTCCTCTGACTGAACAGGGGGCTGAGATCCTGTCTCCGACACCTTTTGTCTCCACCTCCCTAGTGCTGGGACTAAGGGCGTGCACCACCACAGCCCAGCTCTCTTACTCTTTTAGACTGGTTCAATCTCTTGTAGCCCAAGGTGGCCTTGAACTCCTGATCTTCCTGTTTCCTCCCAAGTGCTGGGATTAAAGGTGTGTGCCACCACTGCCTGGCCTCTGTGGTTGACTAGTGGCTAGCTCTGCCCTCTGATCTCTAGGCAAGCTGTGTTGTCAGAACACAAACAGAATATGAGCCATGGTTGCATTAGAATTAAGAAAGTTCTTTTCTATGGCAGGTGATCCTTGGTCAGGGGCAAATC
The DNA here is from genome assembly GCF_949786415.1 of Peromyscus eremicus. Classification (NCBI taxonomy): domain Eukaryota; kingdom Metazoa; phylum Chordata; class Mammalia; order Rodentia; family Cricetidae; genus Peromyscus; species Peromyscus eremicus. The sequence goes on along the minus strand of NC_081431.1, from coordinate 16,102,538 downwards.
AAGAGGGAAAGAAAAGGCCCATTTTAGCCAGGAAGACAGTAGTAATCTTGACTGGGCCTAAAGGTTATCTGTTCTTACTTCACAGAAACTCTGCCCCATTTCTCCAGAAACACAGAGAGTCCTAGCCCCCTAACTGCAGTTCCTCCCCTTCTCGGCAGTCTGCATTTGTCCTTGGGAAGGGAGCTCAGTGAGCAGAGTGGCATTTTGCTGAGCTATGTGGCTTTTGGTTTCTTTATCATTATAAAGTTGGTAGTAGATGGGCTGAGTTAATGAACATGAGCATGTAGTACAGTGTTTGGTACACAGTAAAAGCCTTACAAATGCTATGCAACCAGTTCAGAGGCTGCTTGTCAAGACCATGCCTAGTAGCTGCAAAGGAATCAGCCATCACCTCTGTGTAGAATACAGAATACCCTGTCACTTCCCAAGGGACATACACCCAGAGATGGGTGGAAGTGTGTTTCAATCATTTTAGTAATTCCCAGTACATCACCTTGTGCTTTTCATCTACATTCATCAGTTGTTAACATTTTCATAAATTTTTGTAGTTTTCACATTATGATTTGTACATGTACAAATCCTTTTTCCATTCAAGTGTTTTAAATTTATTGTAGCATATAGCATGAAGTACATGCCACCATATACATATGGAGGTCTGAGGACAACCCATGGACAGCCTGTCACCTACATGGGTTCCGGGATCAAACTCAGGCTGTCAGGCTTGCACAGCAGGCCCTCTGAACTGCAGAGCCATCCCGAGGGCCCTCTGTAATATGCAAGTGTGGTGTCGCTTCATTAAACCCCATCTGAACTTCCTCACTGTAAAAACCTCTAGTGTTAGGTTTCTCCCCTTCTACCTGGAAGTCACGGTGACTTAGATGAAACACAACTTAGAACATGTCACTTAACTGCCCAAGGTCTTCCAGTGGTATCTCTTCTCATTCGTAGTAAAAGCCAAACCCCCTACCATGGCTTCCTGTGATCTGTGCCTGTTTCCTCTCAACCCTCGATTCCTACCAGTCTCTCAGTGTCTACCAAGAGCTCTGGCCTCCTAGCAGCCCCTCAAACTGAGAATATTACTGCTTTAGGGCCTTTGGTATCTCTTCTCTCTCAAGGAGCCACACAACATATGAACCAGGTGACAGAAGATAGGAGATGCAGGAAACTAGAGATCACGCCGGAATGTTGGAAGGAGCGTCTTGGTCCGCAGTGCTCAACCTTCCTAATGCTGCAACCCTTTAATACAGTTCCGCATGTTGTGGTGACCCCCAACCATAAGATTATTTCATTGCTACTTCATAACTGTAGTTTTGCTACTTTTATGAATCGTAATGTGAACATCTGATATGTAGGCTGTCTGACATCTGCTGTCTCTACCACTGGTCTAGGTGAAGGGAAATTTGCAGGTGGCAGCCACACCCCAGGAGGGCAGTTGGTACTGCTACCAGCAGGTCAGATCTTGGGGCAGGGTCTCCTGTCACTGCTTGGTTTCTGAATACTGCTGAACCTGGGCGTACTGAAAGGAGATTTAAATCTTTTTAGACTCTGAGTATTTGAAGTTATTTAAATGAGAAATACATAGAAAAATTGCACATTAAAAAGGAAAAGATGAATTTGGATGACAATTGTATAGTTTATATCTTTATCTGTCAGTTCAAGAGTAATTGAAATCAAGCCATCAAGCTGGCTCACCAAGCCTGATGACCTGGAACCCACACAGTAAAAGGAGAGAGTCCACCCTCAAAAGTGGACAGTGCACTCACTACACACACACCACACACACACACACACACACACACACACACACACACACGAGGGGGGAGGTGCACAGATAAAGGTATAAAACATTTTTTTTTTTGAGACAGCATTTCTCTGTGTAGTTTTGGTGCCTGTCTTGGAACTCACTCTGTAGACCAGGCTGGCCTTGAACTCACAGAGATCCGCCTGCCTCTGCCTCACGAGTGCTGGGATTAAAGACATGTGCCACCACCACCCAGCTTGTGTAAAACCTTTGAAAAGTTTTACCTGTGTTTATTTTGAGTGTGTGTTTGTACCCACCCACATACCACAACACCTGTGGAGGTGAGAAAACAGCGTGTGGGAATCATTTCTTTCCTCCTTCAGTGTGAGTTCCAGGGCTTGAACTTGGGGCATCGTGACAGCAGGCCCCTTACCCCTCAAGCCATCTCCCTGTAGATTAGGATCTCACCATCTAACTCCAGAACTCAGAACTTGCTGTGTAGGCCACCAGGCTGGCCTCAAAATTCACAGAGATATGTTTACTCGTATGTGCTGGGATTAAAGGGAGGTACAACCACATCCAGCCCCCCACCCCCAGTTGGATTGTTTTGTTAATTAACATAACTATTTTGAGAATATAGCTCAGGGGTAGAATGTGTGCTGAACATTTTCAGTCCCCAGCACTGGGGAGTAGGGATGGCATGAACAAGGGACAACTCCAAAGAAAACAAAGCTCTTTTCCTGCCAAGAAAATAGTTTACTATATGAGGGGGCTTTTAATAAGGTATACATGAGATGTTTACCCAGGATCTCAGTATGTTAACATGGGATAGATGAATGTGTGAGAAAACAACTATGCGTGTCTGAAAGGTTGGGATGGTCACAAGCAAAGAACTCAGCAACTCATCCTTTATTGAAGAGTGAGAAATCAAGAAATGGTGCATGTAAGCTGGGGTGGTGGTATACACCTGCAATCCCAATACCTGGGAGGTGGTGAGGAAAATGAAGAACCCAAGGTCATCTTCTGGTATATAGCTAATTGGAGGACAGCCTGGGATACTTGAGACCCTGTCTCAAAAAGCAAGTTAAAACAAAAGAAAAATAGTAAATGTGTATAAATTATTGATACAGAACTTTAAAAAAATAAAATACAGGTTAAAAAATCTAATTGCTTGGTTAGAAATGTGTTTTCTCCCATCCAGGTACTAACCAGGCTGGACCCTGCTTAGCTTCTGAGATCAGATGAGATTCAAGGTGGTATGGCCATACACTAGAAATATTTTCTCTGCCAGCCCTTAGAGCAGCTCTGGGTGTGTGTGTGTGTGTGTGTGTGTGTGTGTGTGTGTGTGTGTGTGTGTACAAGATTTCTTTTGGGGGTGTCAGGATCATATACTAAAAGGGGCTTTGGGGAGATGGAGTCACTGGAAAGCCTGTGTGCCCTGGGATGGGAGGTGGGTTAGGCATACCCTGGGAGTCCCCTGCTGCCCTGTGAGGCTCTGGGGAAAATGTCCTTGCTTATCTCAGGACAAACTCGAGAACTCTGACATGTGCTCTGCTCCTCAGCCTCTAGTCCTGTGTGTTCCCAAGGTCTGAACTTGAAGAAGACGCTACTCCCTCAGACCCCTCAGGAGGAGGAAGGGTTATCCCATTTCCCAGGGTTGTCCCAGTGGTAATGTCTGGAAGGAAACATAATTACACCAAGGACTTTCAGAGTAGAGATGTTGGTAGGAGGTGTGTTCAAAAGTAAATGAAGCCAGAAGTCTCCGTCCGGCAGGGGATCTGGGACTTACAGAGGACACCTTGGTCACCTTGTCAAAGGCCGGGCTGTGGTGGGATGCCTAAGAGAACCTCAGTGTCTTTCCTGCCGACCCCTCTCAGACATTGGGATGAAGGCAGTCATTTTCAGTTTGCTGATTGCACTCACTAGGTGCGGCTGTCCAGAACCCTGGGATTGCAAAGAGAGAAAGAAGATATTGGATGGGAGTTTGAGCCCCAAAGAGGGAAAGAAGATATTGGATGGGAGTTTGAGCCCATCCGGTCTTCCTCAGGATGCCTTCATCTGATGGAACCTAAGCACCCAACAAAGCAGAGTTACAAAGTGATGAATTGGGGGCGGAGTGTTCAAAGCTGAGACAGTTGGATCTAGGGAAGGTCAGCCTGGGCTACAGTATGAGATGATGTCTCAAAGTTTATCATGAGCGCAGTGCATGTTGGTGCACTCCAAACACTAGGAAAGCTTAGGTAGAAGGCTTGACTTTCTTATAGATGTGGGTGCTTCTGACCATTTTTAAGATGAAAGTGACACATTCAAGGTCCATGGCTGATAAGTGTCAGGACTTGGACTAGAACAATTGGGTCGTTCACCCAAGAAGGCCATGAACCACCTGCTCTGCCAGGCTGCTTTTCAGGTTTAGATAAATGGGGCAGTGAGGCTTGCCTCATTGTTCTGCTCAACATACGTTTAGGGGCTTTTTACAGAGTAAATATTCTGCATATTTATGTTGAAGTTTCCCTTTTTGCCGAGAAACACATTTACTTTGAAGCATGGGTTTTGTTGCCCTCGTGGTTCCAGAGCTCACAGATGGGGCTGTGGACACCTACAGTCTCAGCACTGGAGAGGTTGACTCAGGAGGGTTGCTGTAAGGTTGAGGCCAGCCTGGTCTGCATAGTGAGTTCAAGGTCAACTTGGGATATAGTTACCCTATATCAACCCTGACTCAAACAGCAACAACAGCTGCCACAGAAACCTAAAAACTGACTGAAAATTATATTTCTGCACCCCCAATCTGATTATATATGAATGAAACCCATCAAAACTTCTCACATGAGAGCAGTTACCATGTGCCAATTACAAAAGGCAAGGCGGTGGCGTTAAAGGACTGGGCATTGTATTTTCATGTCTAAGACAAGAACTCTGTGTAGCACTGTTTAATTTTCTTTGCAAGGCCATAGATGAAAGGTTTCTAGAAGTTTCTATTAGGCATAACCCAGTGATACCCTGGAACCTGCTTTTTCTAGCTTATGGTGATCACATTGAGCAGCTTCCCAGCTGTTGGCAGCTCCATGTTGGATATGACAGGAATGCACACACCACACGCCAGGGCCCCTAACATACCAGAACTGACACTGAAAGGCTTCTCAGCATACTACTGGTAGCACCATTGTTGTGGAATATTCCATTACATTCCATTACACAGTGTGAAGATATGTTACTCTGACTGGCTTAGTGAAAAGCTAAATGGCCAAAAGCTAGGGAGGATTTTGGGGGCAGAGAGAATGTTGGGAAGAAGAAGGTGGAGTTGCCAGCCAGGTGCAGAGGAAGCATGACATGTAGGAGATGAGGTAACAAGCCATGAACCACATGGCAGCACATAAATTAATAGAAATTTGTTAATTTAGTGATAAGAGCTAGTTAGAAAGAAAATTAAGCTATTGGCTGAGCTTGTATAATTAATAAGAAGTCTCCCTATTGTTTATTTGGGAGCTGGCTGGTGGGACAGAAAAAGAATCCCTATGAATGGCACCCAATGTGGGGCAATGATTCTTCAGTATTCTGCCTTGACCACAGTTTGGGCCAGGTCCTGGTGAGAGGTGCTGCATTTGGCAGTCTTTCTGAGTGGTTAGCATTACCATAATTCAGATGAAGACATCTAGGTCACTGTTAGGATCTAGGAATCTCTGTCTGTCATAGTAAGCTTTTTCTGTTAAATATTTTAAATGCCATATTCATCAGATATCTGACAAGTTTGAGGGCCGTTATCTATTAAGTATATCTGAGCTAAACAAACCTAGCCTTAACCTTGAAAACATACCTAACATGACTACAAGTTTATTATAGATGACAAACTACTAACCTGTGTTTCTTAATTATATATATAAATTATATATTACATTTTCAGGTGAGTTTCATAGGTACAATACCTTAAATGAGTAGAAACATATATGCAGTATAACAAAAATAACCTTAAACTTGTATCAATATACAAAAATCCATACTAATGTGAAATATTTGAGACTAATAGAGTTTTTTTTAAGCTTAAAAGTAGATTCAATAATCTGCTTTTTTATCCTATCATTTTTATGTTAAAAGTAGAGTCAGTTCTTTCCTATATCTCCCCCATTTCATTTATTTATTTTGGAAAAAGATCCTTTGCTTAGTTTCCTCTCTGACCACAAATAACAACTTGCAACCAACCCTCCTAAACAATGATAAACATCTACTGAATGACAAGAAACCATCCATCCCACCTCTTGGGAATGTGGGCGTTGTGTTCTCTAGACTGCCTCCTGCTCTCTGTGGGGTGACAGCATCTCTAGGGAAACCCTAGAAAATTGGGATAATGGTCAAGTCCTGGAAGAACTAGCTGTATGATTTTCTGGTTAGTCTCTGTGTGATGGGAAAGTGTAGAGCTTATCTGAAGTCTTGGCTGGAGTAGTCTGTGAGGCTGGGCCATCTCAGCTAGCAGCTTTGAAGCTGTTCTGGGTGTAGATCTTTGAGGAAACTGTAACAGGCATTCTGAGAAGCTGTATCATTTGGGCTACTTGTCTTGTCTTTATTCATGTCCGGTCCTTTTGTTCTAAAAACATGTAAACTTTTAAAGGTAACATACCACCTATCTGTATTAACATAAATATGGAATGTACAGTATGCACAAGTCAGCTAAAGATGATTTGTTTTATATTTGAGCAGGTAAAAGACATCTATCAACTTTATAAGTCCATTTGGAAACTGTTAGGAGGACTCTGTAGCCAGCGAGATTTATCATGTCTCATCCAGTCTGAGCTGTTCCCATGTAGAGGGATCAGCATACATATTCCCTGCCTGTAGTCTTTTCTGGCTTTCTCCCTCACATCTGCATCCAAGATCTTTATTAATTTTGAAGGAATCTATAGCTTTCCATTTCCTATGGAAACAAAAGCAATGTTTTTTGAGTTCCATTTTAAAGTTAAGGCTTTTTTTTTTTTTTTTTTTTTTTTTTTTGGTTTTTCGAGACAGGGTTTCTCTGTGTAGCTTGCGCCTTTTCCTGGAACTCACTTGGTAGCCCAGGCTGGCCTCAAATTCACAGAGATCCACCTGGCTCTGCCTCCCGAGTGCTGGGATTAAAGGCATGCACCACCACCGCCCAGCACAAGTTAAGGCATTCTTAAAGTTTCTAGGCTGGTTTATTTCAGGAGACCCTTTCACAATCTCATGTCTCCCAGCAACTGTCATTTGCTTATCAGCATTCAAAAAATTAAAAAAAAAACAACACAATAAAATACAGGATCCAGCCTCCTTGTATATTTCCCATCTCTATGTGACTTTTTTTTTATTGTTATTACTTTTTTTTGTTTGTTTGTTTCTTGAAGCAGAATTTCTCTGTGTAACCACTGTGACTGTCCTAGAACTCAACTTTGTAGACCAGGATAGCCTAGAACTCATGGAGATCTGCCTGTCTCTGCCTCCTGAGAGCTGGGATTAAAGGTGTGCACCACCACTGCCTGGTACTTTACTCTTTCTTTAAAGACTCTATTGTTTTTTATTTACTTATTTATTTATTCATTCATCCATTCATTTATTCATTTATTTATTTTATGCCAGAAGAAGGCATCAGACCCCACTATAGATGGTTGTGAGCCACCATGTGGTTGCTGGGAATTGAACTCAGGACCTTTAGAAAGAGCAGCCAGGGCTCTCAACTCTGAGCCATCTCTCTAAATCATACTCTATTATTTTTAAACTATTTATGTATTTATTGTATGACTGTCTATATCCTTTTTCTTTTCTTTTTTTTCTTAAGCCTACGCACATTGTTGAACACACTGTAACCTGTTTAGAGGTTTTTTTCCTGTCTGAACCTGCTGTACTTACATATCTATAACCATTTTTGTGTGCATAAGCCAAACCTTAAACAGCCATGCAGCTTAGACTTTCTCAATCCATGGGGATTTCAAAATGGTCGAATATTAGCAGTTTCCTGTAGCTCATATTAATAGATCTGTAACATAGTAGAATGGCTTGATTAAAAAACAGACTCTTAAAAAAAATCACTTTAAAAATTTTCAAAGTAAAATAAATATAGAATCTAAGTTTAGACTGAAAATTTACAACAAGTATTTAATTATCTTCATTATTTGTATAAAAATGGTTTTGTTTTTTGTTTGTTTTTATCTTAAACTAATATATAAAGTGCTTAAATTTGTCTCTACACATACTATCTCTACACATACTATTTCTTGTGGGAAATCTGGCCAAAGTTCTTCCTTTTTTTATTGCTTTTATGAATTTAACAACTACTTTATTGTTCTTTGTACTAGAAAATAGAGATAGGGATCTACAAATGAAATCCTTTATTTATTTATTTTTACCAGAAACCTAGAGGAATCAGTAGAACGTGTTCTGAAGTGTAAAGTGGTCTGTCTCGATGGCTCAGCACACACAGGTGCTTGTGAGCAAGCCTGAGCCAGTCCCCAGAACGCTGATGGAGGAAGAGGAAACCAGTTCCTGCCAAGTGTCCTCTGACCTCCACATGTAGCAGACATACACCCACTCACATACACATACAAAAGAATTAAATAATGTAAAACAATGTAGTGTAATGTAAAAAAATGCTTATGTGGAATATTTTAAGTATCACAAGTTATGCTAAATGTTATCAATATTTTAATTTACTGGTCTGGTCATAAACCCTTTATCTTATCAAGGTCCTAAAAAAAAATCTCTTAAGTTTTTTTTTTTCCAAATATAAAAAGAGAATTTATGTGTGGGCACACAGACTATGAGATGGATCTACTTACTACATAAAAATTCTGCTTCTCAACCAAAAAGTTCAGTATACAGTATAAACAATGGTGAGAACTCCTAAGACGTGATTGTCCTTATGGCACTCTAGTTCACGGACTGAGATGATCTCCACAGAATATATTATCTTTGTATTGACTTCTTTCCTGTGCTGTGTATTGATGCCAGGGAGGGCCTTGAACCGTGCCCGGCAAGTACTCCACCACAAGCTCCCTTCCTGGCCCAGACAGCTGTCTGAACACAGAGCATGAATGTATTTCTTTAAGAAGTGCTCGCCGCACTTCTCTGCAGCGTCGGATCCCCGTCACTGTTCCACGAGGCACTTCTGAAATCTATGGCAGAGGTTGCTGCTTATTAGAGGAAAGACAGACTTAACTCTATGCTAACGCAATTACTTAAAGTGCCAGCATCAAACGAAACTATTTAAAATGGTTATTCAGTGGGAAGACAGGTAATTGATGCATTTCACTTCTCATCTGCAAGTGAGTTAGCTGCAGAGTGTAAGCCTGGGGACCGCCTAACTCAAAGCTCAGCACTCCAAGACAAAGAGTGTGTCAACACATGCGGCTTCCCAGCAGAGAACAGAGAGCATGTGTCCTGTCACTGCCCTGATTTCTGTTTTAAGGTTACTAGCAGCATAGGAAAGATGGGGGAAGTTGGATATGAGGAATTAGGTGTTGCTTTTAAAGTTTGAAATAATACTTTACTCACTTTTGTACATTCTTGAGTCTAGAATAAAGACACTTGCTAGATGGTATACTATTGGATTCTAGAGCATTTAGTGGAAAATTAAGGCCCCAACACATGTGTGGTTGTAAGACCAGGCCAGATGTAGGAAGGAAACAAGTGTGATACTGAGGATAAAAATATAGTGGAGACTTTTTAGGAGTTCAGAGTTTTTTAATCAAAGAAATTCTTAATTAATTAACTGTGTTTGTTTGTGACAGGACACTTTTTGTCTAGGCTAGCCTTGAACTTGTGGGCTTAAGCTGTTTTGCCTTATCCTCAGTAAATGGGATTAAGGTGCATGCCTGATTCAGTTTTGTTTTGTTTTCATTTAAAGTTCCTTTAGAAGGAAACGGGTGAGTGGGAAGTCTTTCCTGGCATCACCTCCTAACACTGGACTCTAGTGTTTGGTGTATGTGTGGCCCTGCACAACCTCGTTCTCTTTCCCTTTTGTTGGTGTGCTGGGGATTGATCCCAGGTCCCCACACATGCTAGGCAAGCACACTGCCACCGAGCTACATCCTCAAGCTGTGTTTATGGTGCTCGGGACTGGATTAAGAGCCTGGAGCATGCTGAACAAACATCATCACCTCGCTAGCCTGGCCTTTTTAAAAATAGCAATACAACACCAGGCCTATAATTAGCACTCAGAAAGTAGAAGCCAAAAATCAGCAGTTCAGAGTCATCCTTGGCTACATAATGAATTCTAGGCTAGCCTGTGCTACAAGGTATCTTGTCTCAATAAATAAATAGGTCTAGGCATGGGACTGAAGAAATGGTTTAGCAGTTAAGAGCATGTAATGAATGCTCTTCCAGAGAACCTGAGTTCAATTACCAACACCTACACTAGGTGAATCACAGTTGCCTGTAACTCCAGCTCCAGGGATCAGCTGCCTTTGGCTTCTGCAGGCACCTGCACTCACATGCACATACCCATACACAGTCACACACATGATTAAAATGAAATAAAGACAGGACTGAAATGATAGGGAAAGTGCCTGCTGTGCAAGCGTGAGAACCTACTCTGGACCCCCAGAATCTGTGTGATAACCCAAGGCAGGTCCCCAGAGCTAACTGGCCAGTCAGCCTAGCTGATCGGTGCGCTCCAAGTTCAATGACACCTTGAGTCAAAAAATAAGGGGTCTGGCCAGGCATGGTGGCACACGCCTTTAATCCCAGCACTTGGGAGGCAGAGGCAGGTGGATCTCCATGAGGTTGAGGCCAGCCTGGGCTACACAGTGAAACCCAGTCTCAGAAATAATACCAATAATAAAGGTGGAGAGCAACATGGCAGCATGCAGGCAGACACGGTGCTGGAGAAGGAGCTGAGAGTTCTTACATCTAGACCTGCAGGCAACAGGAAGTGGTCTTAGACACTGGGTGTGGCTTGAGCATATATGCCAGAGTGACACACTTTATACAACAAGGCCGCACCTCCTAATACTGCCACTCCCTATGAGCTTATGGGGGCGAATTACATTCAAACCACCACAATACCCCATGCCAAACTCAGTACATGCACCTGCATGTACACACACACAAACATACTCAAAGAAAAAACAATAAAAACATCACAACATAACCTTGTCTGTTATGGTGGTGCTACTTACAACCCAACCACCTGAGAGGCAGGAGCAAGAGGATCAGAAGTTATGGTCATCTTCAGCTGCATATGGTGTTCAAGGCCTGCCTGGGCTATGTGAGACCTAGTCTCAAACATACACAGACACCAAAACCAGTGTCCCATGAGGTTCTGAGCTGGTAGTTTTTAAACTAGAAATGAATTGTGTAAGGTCCCATGTAATGTGACATTTTGGCCCTTATCTATTTGTGTGTATGTTCCATGGTGTTCATGTGGGGGTCAGAGGGAAACTTGGGGAAACTTGTTCTCTCCTTGTACCATGTGGGTCACATGGAATGAACTCAAGTTGTCAGCCTGGGTGGGCACATCTTTCCCTGCTGAGCCATCTCACCCCGTCTCTGACTTTCAATTTATAATGAACAGAATAGTCCTTTTAACCTTTTCACCCTGTTGTACCTTCGTAAAGCTATAGCCTTCCCCTCGTCCTTAAGTTAGACTGTAGAGACCAGGTGATGCTGGTCACTGCCTGAGCTAGACTAGAACACGGTGGCCTGGAGGCTGGAGAGTGCTTGACAGAGACATAAGGATCGTGTCCTGCGCTTACAGAGTCCTCTGAACTTTGAATGTGGTGAAAGTGTTTCTGTTAGTAATTTATCAAAGCAACCTTTCGAGATCTTGCTGGCTCCCAAGCTTGTCCTTTCACTCAAATAATCATTTCTTCTTTTGTCTTTACAGGTAGCTGAGACCTATTTTCAGGAAGAGGACTGTATCCTTTTCTTGACTATAGACAGAAATTCATAGAACACTTGAAGAACCATCTTTTCTTTTTTTTTTAAGTTAAGGTCTATGCAACAAGATGTGTAGACCATATGGTTTGGGTGGGTTTTGGCAGTGGTGTGTACCCTTATAACCGCCTCAAAGAGCAAGGTGTAGGAAATAGGTCACTCCAGAAATCCCCTAGAGCCACCTAAATTTGGCTTTCATCAAGGAGACCTAACTTTACCAATATTAAACATTTATGTTGAAGAGAATGGGGAAAACACATGCTGCTGAGAAAGAAGACTTTAAGTCCGTTAGATTCTCTCACTCTTAAGCACAGGAGTCAAACATGCACATAATGGAGCATGTCGGACAACGCATGGTAACTAACTCCTCTGACTGCTCGCTGCAGCGGTGGTCCTGCAGGGCTGTGTCCAGAGAAGGGCATCATTTGGGGGTTTTGTTGTTTGCAGAACATCATGTTAAGACACTACAGCATCATTGGGCAATTTAAATTTATCTTTTAACGCTTCCTCACTGACAGAAATGTTTTATGACGCACGGCCGTATGTAGCTGCCAAGGAAAAATTGGGTTTCACTAGTAACCAACAAAATACTGTTTTCAAGTAGATCCCATGTCAGCTTTTGAATAGGAAGCATTTAGTCCTGGGCAGAGGGAGCAGAGGAGTTGTTCGGTTTCTCCTGGTCCCTAGAATCGTTAAGGTGACAGAGACGGGGAGCCGAACCTCTTGGTGTTCATGGGAAGGACACAAAGCTAAACCTTCCAATCATCTCTTCCTTTTTTCTGGGTCAACATTTAGAACATTGCCCAGAGGAAGCTGGGCATTTGGACAGTGTTTCTCAAACCTCCTAAGATGCAAGTTAGTGTGGTACAGATGGGAAGCCAAAAGGTCATAAGAAGATCAACCAAAGGGGGGGGGGGGGGATTACGTGATACTTAGGAAAGTCACTGGGGTGAGTTATTTTTATAACAGACCCATGCCATGTTTTCATTATTTAGCATTTGCTGCTTTTGACTCACGAGAGAAAAAGGTCCAATGAAAAGTAAGTAGAGGATCATGAGGGCAGAAAGAAACACTTACCTGAAGGGTCTCCTAGTCAGGGAGTCGTCAGGGAAACACACCGACTCCAGGATGCCCTGTGGGTCCTCTTTCCAGTATACTGCTTTAATGACTGCTAGCAGTGCACTGCCAGGTAGGCAGTCCTGAGTGAAACCTTGCCTTTCTGTCGGCTTGCGGAACCCAAGTACCTCTCCATCATGTGTTACGATAAAATGTGCTTACTCCAAAGCCAGGAAAGCTCACGTCAGATGTGCTTAAGTTTAAAAATAATTAGAGCCTTCTTATTTTTTGTTTGGTCAGAGGTACACATTCCTTGTCCTCTATAGGACATTCCTTTGCAGATGTGGGGTTTAGTGTCGATAGTCTTGATTTCTATTTTCCTCAGTGTTTCTATTCAGATGAGAGAGCAATGAAATTCATTCAGCTTGAACGATTGTATCATGAGCAACTGCTCGCAAATCTTTCTGCCATTCAGGAACAGTGGGGTAAGTACAGACTGACCTGGAACCCGGGGAATCAGCAGGAATGTAACAACTCGCTATCTAGAGAGTGAGCGTATTGTCCTGATTTTGCATGTGGAAAGAATAGAAGTTACACAGTCAAGTTACTGTTGCAAAGCACAGGCCGGGGATGTAGCTCAGTGTGGGAGCTTGCCCAGCTAGCGAGGAGGTGAGTTCCCCCAGCATCATGAGAGAGAGGGAAGGCAGAGGGTGCTTTCTTCGTGTCTTGCTCCTCATAGCTGTTTTCATTTCTTCTGCATGTGTTCCTGGCTAATTTTGTTTGTAGAATGATCTTTGCATGTACTGTGAATAATCATTTAGTTCTTTCTAACTGTGTTAACTTTTGGGTTGCTTGAGAAGGTAGCTGCATATTAATTATTACCGAGGAGCCTAAATACATTTTGTAAGAGCCAGTGATTAACAAATACTTTAAATTTAGAAACAAAATGGAAAGCTGTCCAGCCACATACAGTGACGCCTCTGAGGAATTCAGAAAAGGGATTTAATGGTGAAGATTTTGAACAGCTTGCTAAAATTTGCACAACTCATAAAGAGTAAGTATGTTATAATTTATTTAAAGTAAGTTGGAGGATATTGAAGATATATATATTATATTGAGTATTAAAATGTATAATCCATTTATTTGTTTCTTGCTGTTTTCAACTTAAGAAACTGAACTGAATCTAATGAAATTTTAAGGTTTCTCAGCTTTTTTTCTCTTTCATACTGACCTCACTAGGTGAGGCTCAGAGGATCCTTCTAACTGACACGTTGATAATTTTGATACTTTTTGATTAAGAGATCAGCAAGCCAAATGATCTAAATTGCACATTAGGACTTTTTATTCTGTTTGGTTTTTAACCATTATTTATTACTTTAATTTTATTAAATATATGTATTTCTGTATATTGATTTTTAATATTTTGGCTGTTTTCCAGTATTTGTGTGTAATAAGAAAAGTTGTAACCTTCTTTAGAACAGTCTAAAAAGCACAGTATGTAGTATTTAACCTAAATGAAGGAAAACTTCATTTACTGGGTACATTCCAAACGCTTGACTCATGTCAAGGAGATAGATTTTTAAAACTAAATTATCCTAATAATAAAGCTTGTTATTTTTTGTTCTGCATATCTTTGTTCTGAATTCTTCAATGGACCACTCAGCGCTCTGAAGCGTGATAGTGTCTAAGTAGTGCCCACTTCCGGGCTTAGGTCCTGAGTCCTCTGCACAAAGGATAAAGGACTCTATTTTGCTGGTAACTTTGTCTTCTCTTCAGAATAATGGGCAGTAAACTAAATCTCTGTGTGTTGATAATGAAACAGTCCCAAGTAATTGCTGCCTAGCCATGCAGAAGAGAGGGCATTTGCTTAGGAATCTGGCTATCCTGGAGACAACCTTGGAAAAGTAATAGAGGCTTGGACAGAAACGTCCGTTCAGCTCTCTGAAGATGGCTTCCCTGTACTAGGCAGTTTGAACCTTTGCTGCAGTCTTTTCAGGGATTCTGAATTGTAACCTATATTCTTAGGAAGTTCCTATGTTAGCTTTCTATTTTCATCTTTATAACATATTTAAAAGAGTAGGCTTTAAAGGAAATACAATTTATTTACTTTCAATATACTCAATGAAGATACCTCCCACTGCCCTCCTGAAGGAACTCAGCTTGTTAGTGTGTCCCACATGTTGGAAGTATTTACTTGAACATGCTATGAGCATGGTATCTTTAGATCATTTTACCCCAAATTCTGTCTCATTATTTATAGTTCAGTGTATGAGCCTGGTAAATTTTTCCCTCTCATAGTCTATGACTACCACTCCTAACAGGATCCAAGACACGGACATTCTAATCTCTCAGAAGTCCATGTTTCCCTCTCCCCTCTCCTGTGATCATAACTGAGTTCTTTAACTGTGGGTGTACATGGCCTGTAAGTTCATACAAATGGATCATGCAGAATACAGTTATTGTTTCTGGGTTACATTTTATCACATGCAGTGACAGTTTGATGTTTTGCTGTTGTACCAATCTACTGTATGACCGTGTGGCAATTTACATACGCATTTCATTTATTTGTAGACATTTGAGCTGTTTCTTGATTCCAAGTATTATGATAATAATAAAGCGAGAATTTATTTCATCCATGCCTTTATTGGCATACTGTTTTAAGAATGGTATTCTTTAAAACCTAACAGTTGAAAGTTACTTGTCTGTCCATGGGTAATTCCAACATAATTATCTTCTGCCATAATCTGTTTCAAACTGACATTGTAAAACATTTATGGGTGCCCGCAGCACGTGTGACTTGTTTGGGGGTTTTCAGTAGTAACTGACTGTCCGAGGAGACACGTGCTGTAGCTGTCTGAACCACGTGAGCTGGTGGCAGGGTTTCAGCCCTGGGAACCTTCTGCGCTAATATTAGAATGTAGAGGGACTCCATTTTTTATCATCATTTCAGTGACATTTGTTTGGAAGCATGCTGTACTTTTAAAACTATGTTTTTCTTCTTTTCTACAGCCCTCTCTCGTCCAAGCATAAGGTAAGAGGTGTTCTGTAAGCATTTGCGGGGAGTATGTCAGCATCTTACGCCTGGGGCTGGACTGTTCTAGAAAACCTTGTCTCAGAACACTTGTTACTTTCTAATGTAATGTAACAGTGTAACAGTTTCTCAAAAAAGTTGTGACTATTTTTTTTTCCTTTTAAAAAATGTTTTAGATAGCACCTGTGGAAAAGTCACTGGGAAGAAAATGCTTAACCCGGGTGACAGAGTCTGAAGAGCCAAAGGGAAGAGGAGCGTCAGCCAAAGAGGCAGGTCCGTGCGATTATACTGGAGAGCAATAGACAAGAGTCCTGTTACCTGTGGCATTTTAAAGTATTAGTGAGGCGTTAAGCTAATTAATACTTATCAATAAAAAAATCAGGATTCAGATATGGGGGTATGAGGGGAAAGAACCTGAAAGATCAGAGAAGCAGGGAGCAGCCACCAGTGGCCTCCTACCTCTTCCGTTCCACCTTCCAAAAGGGCCGAGATTTTCTCTCAGCCCCGCCTTACTACTTCCTGTGTCCTCTCTGTCTACCTCCAAACCTCTATGGTTAATTTTGGTCAGCTAGTGGCTAGCTCCGTCCTCTGACTTGAAACAATCTTTGTCAGAACACAATCAAAATATCACACAACATATTAGATCTGAATTGTTGTGTTGGAATTTTTTTGCATTTAGATTTTTGTACAAATACTTATAAAAAATATAAAACCCACATTTTTATATGTATTTCCATTTTTAGATAACTAGAAGTAAGAGAATATAAATTGTTTTAAAAAACAAAATAATTTCTGTGTTGTCAGTAAGGAAAACAGAATATAAAAAGATTATACATAAATGATCTGAAATAACTTTGGTATGTTTAGACATCCTTTCTTGCTTAAAAAGGGAAAAAAAAAAAACAACCATTACTAAATGGACTAACCAGGTACTGACCTTTTCTATAAATCTAGATAATGAGAAGTTCTATCTGGATAATTTATAGCACTAACATACACTCTGTGTGTGTGGTATGGGTGTGTGTTTCTTTTTTTTTTTTTTTTTTTTTTTTTTTTTTTTGGTTTTTCGAGACAGGGTTTCTCTGTGTAGCTTTGCGCCTTTCCTGGAACTCACTTGGTAGTCCAGGCTGGCCTCGAACTCACAGAGATCCGCCTGGCTCTGCCTCCCGAGTGCTGGGATTAAAGGCGTGCGCTACCACCGCCCGGCGGGTGTGTGTTTCTTAACCATTTAAGATGTTTTATACCACTTTGTACCTCAGTCAAAAAGACTTGGGAAACTTCTTTTCTAAATGCATTTACAAAATTTTAGAAATAAATACATTTTCCCGGGTATTTTTTTTATCCTGATGACTGATTTTATTATCAATTTATATTGTGAGCCTTCTGATCCTGGCCTGAGAGCCCAGATTTAAACAGAGGTGATAGGAGTTTTGAGTGAGCGTCCCTGAGAATGTGGATGTTGCTGCGGCCATCCACTGGCCCTTTCCTCTGTAGATACTTTAAAATCATTTTGAGATCTCCCTCCCCTTTTCTGTCATGACACAAATTGGGGATATTGCCTTGTGTCAGTCCCGCATACTCTCTTCTTGGTGTCTCTTTTCTAGTCATTTTAATACCAGAAACCGGGTAAAATAAGCTTGTTACAACTTAATGGACGTGGTGGTGTACACCTATAACCCCAGAACTGAGAGGTGCAAGCAGGAAGGGCAGGAGTTCAGAGGCACCCTTCTTGGTTGCCTGGTGAGTCCCAGCCTGGGCTGGGCTGTGTAAGAGCCTGTACACACTGCCACCCAGCCTGGTTTGCCGGTGCCCCTGGCTTGGCCTCTGCTGTGATCTGTGTGGTGTAGATAGGGAGGCTGAGGCACCATATTTATAGCCATTTGTCTGGTGCCCTGATTCTTAGGTAGAACCTGGATCTTCTGTCTTCTAACTGAATACCTCATGCTTTGGTTGAGTAAACTGTAGGGATTATCACTGGCTTCAACAAGCCAAACCCTGCTAATGCCTATCCTATGAAGGGGTGTGGACTGAATCCTGGACAAGGAAGGAAATGATCAACCTGTGGTGACCCTCCGACCTTGTGGTTTACCAGGACCTAGGGAATGTGCTCCCTAGTCTCATTTAGCCTCTGAATCCTACAGATGTTTTGTTTTGGGGCTATCTCTGAACCTTTGGGTATGGGAATTTGTGACTGAGCTTGACCCTTTGCCCCCTGGCTGTGTCCTTCCTTGTTCTGACCTTCGCCTTCCACCTGCCTGTCTGAGGAGGGTGCCAGTGAGCTCAGGGGCCGTCTGATAGCGATTGCCAGTAAGCTCGGGCACAGCACAGAACCCACGGAACCAGCTGCCCACCTGTTTTCTTGCAGTCAAACCTTGAGAGTGGAGAGAGCAGGGATGCAGGACTCTCCAGAGATGGCCAGTTCTTCTCAGTCCTCGCTGATATTTGAAGCTGGGGGTGGGGAGAACCCCAAACTCCTAGTGCCACCTCTGCATTTAGAGCTGAGGCCACCAGCTCCTGGCTTCTCTGGCATCTGAGATGGTCCTTAAAAAAATGCCTGGCCTGTGATAGGGATTCAGCTTGGACTGTCAGTTGGTAATTGAAGTTCCAATAAATTAAAATTAAATCATAAAATTATTAATTTATCTTGTACTTCTGACCCTTATTTGTGGGGATTATATGCCTTCATGAAACATTTAACAAGGCAAGAAGGTTTCTCTGTTAACCAATGGGCAATATCCACTTGTTATTTACATAAAGGATTTTAACTGTCTTAAGTTTTTTTTTTGGTTTTGGTTTTTGGTTTTTTTTTTTCCGAGACAAGGTTTCTCTGTATAGCTTTAGTGCCTGTTCTGGATCTCACTCTGTAGACCAGGCTGGCCTCGAACTCAAAGAGATCCACCTGGCTCTGCCTCCTGGGTGCTGGGATTAAAGGCATGTCTTAAGGTTTTTTTAAAAAGTGTTTTAAGTTGATTTTATTCTGGTAAACAGATAGAAAGGCTGGAATTCAAACTTGTTTCTCCTTCTTGTCAAAATGTATCCTTTTTCTGTTCCCTTTGTTACCACGTACTAAGACATTATCTTTGAAAGCACATTTTTAAGGGCACTATGTTCAAATTACAAATTTGATCTGAACAAACTCTTGTTCATTCCGATTAGATTTAATTCTACTTACATTTTATGTTGTTACTAAGGTTACCTGAAAGTATTTACTCAGGATGCTATGCCTTAAGTGGAAGGAAAAACTTTTCTAACTTCACTAGACAGACCAGTAAGTGTATTCATTTATATATAAAAATACCAAAAAATAATGAAGACTGAATCATTCATTTATTTTAACATGTTTTTGAAGAATCGTTAGTACTATTTATTAAATACTTAGCATGCAGGTTCTACCTAAGGACATTGCAGTGCAACAGATAGCCTTTCTGTCTGGGAGGGTTAGAGCGATCTGTGTTACACATGTACTCATCTGTCCCTTCTCCACCTGTGTATGCAAAGCATTGTTTGGAATTCACAAGCAGCTCGCTTTTCTTCATCTTCAGAGATTGAAATCTGCCCTGGCATGGAACCGAGTGGAGGCCAGCGTGAAGAGCAGCCCCAAGAGAGCAGCCCCGTCTCTCATCAAATGGACTGGCAGGCAGCTTCCCCCGGCCTTCCGGTGACTGCAGGGAAGGACCACACGGAGGAGGAGGAGGAGGAGGAGGAGGAGGAGGAGGAGGAGGAGGAGGAGGAGGAGGAGGAGGAGCTCTGCGGCTCCCGTGCTGCACTGGAGCTCCACACCCAGTCCTCAGAGACCGCCAGGAGCAGGTCAGGGCCAGCTGCTGCCGAGAGTGTCCGTGAGGATGACAGCTGTGTGCAGGCACCTCCCTCAGAGGACCGCCCCGATGTGGCTGAAGACCCTAAGGTGCCTCCTCCTAGGGAGTCAGTGACAGAGCTGCAGCTCTTCCTGGGCCATGGCAGTATACCTCCTTTGTTGACTTCAGAGGGTAAATATTCCCAGACACACCGAAGAGAACTCTGCCTGCCAGTTCAGGGTGTATTTGAAGCGCTGCCCAGGGATCAGCTTCAGAGCGGTGAATTAGGTGAATCACAGCAGCCTGATGGGAAATCAGCACAGAGTCAGACTGACTTGGAGCCTGGCTCTGAGAATGCACTCTGTGGTGACGGTAAAGCGTCTGACGTAAGTACACTGTGTCCAGAAGTGTGTATGGCCCCAGAAGAAGGGCGGGATAAGGAAGACCAAGTCAGTAAGGAAACCGAAGACTATCTGAACAGCCTGTTGGAAGGATGCTTAAAAGATGCTGAAGAGTCCCTCTCCTATGAAGATATCCAGGACGACGACTCTGACCTCCTCCAAGACCTTTCTCCTGAAGAGGCGTCCTACAGTCTCCAGGAGAACCTGCCTCCTGATGAGAGCTCACTCTCCCTTGATGATCTGGCCAAGAAGATAGAGATTGCAGAGGTAAGGCAGGGAGGAAGTAAAGAGTAAGATGAATTCTCACATGTGCAAAGTGCTGCTTTGTTTTTAGGAATTTTCTCTGGTTCTGAGCTTGAGGGGAATGTTTCCACTAACATAAACGTTTATTGTCAAGTTACTCATACATGTTGAGTCGGATGCTTCAGTCATTGCTGTGTTTGCGATTCAGGAAGCTGCTCTGCCTGCCTCTAGACACAGGCGTGGTTATGAATGCCATTTTCCCTAGTCTGCCTTGTGAGTTCAGTTTAGCATTCTCAGGGGCTCAGGTGAAGACAAGACTGGTCGAACTTGAGTCAGGGAATCTTTCTCCTCATACCCACAGAAAAGGAAACCTGGTGTGTGCTCATTATCCCTTTAGTGTATCAGCATACATTTTAAATGATTAGAAACAGACTTAACAGAGTAAAGTTTGAAAATAATGACACCGGGAGGTACTTGATGAATTTTTGAGCTATTAAATAGAAAAATTAAAGCAAGGAAAGATGACTGTTGTCCTTTGTTTAATAAGAGAATTTTAAAAGTCCTGGGAAGACAAGATAAATACAAAAGTAAGTCTAGAAAAATAAAGATAAAAGCCGTAGCAGGTGTCCTGCTCTCCCGGGAAGGGAGCTGGTGGGAAGAGCGGAATCACGGTGGGTGGATCCGGGGCGGGGCCTCAGGCTCACAGGCCCCTGGGTCTACTCTGTCTCTCTGAGCCTGCTGGGAAAGTGGGGATGCTTTTTCTGTTCTTTTTCTCCTTTGAAGTTGGCCCTTGTCCTCATTCACACCTGTAAACCCTGCCTTGGGCAGGCTGTGACCAGAGGGACTCTGTGAGTTTGAGGCCAGCCTTGGCTACAGAGTGAGACTTTGTCTCCAGCCCCTAAAATTCTCATGTATGCCCACTGTATTCTAACAGCATTATCTTTGAAAAAGGTGAATTCAAGAAGAAAGTAGAAAAACAAAGCAAAAATAGATAACAAATTATATGTTAATTTAACTTAAAGAATGGAACTCCATGGCAAGCTTCCTGAGACCATTGTTCTACTATTTAGTTAACTATGGTTTTGATTTTTTTGACAAAATTAGATTTTTTTAAAGTAAAGCCTTAAGCTCAGTAGTTATTCTTATGTTTACTTTTACCAGGCTATTTGATTGTCAGATAGTTCCCACAAAACTATGATTTTTGTGTCTTAATTTTCCCTTACCAGAATCATTCAGTTGTTGCTCAGTGAATACTAAGTGTCTGTCCAGGTGATGGTGTAGTTAGGTAGCAGGTGGTAGTGATCGGTTACAACATTTGACTATAATACACTGAACTGTGCGTATAAAAAGAGATAAAATGGTACTTTTGTTATATATCTTAGCAGTTTTCAAAAATATTTCTCGAGAAACAACAGACGAGAGATGGGTCTGTCCTGAGGAGATCTCTGTACAGGGGTCACCAGACCAGTGATGTCACAGCCAACCAGGGGTGTTCCTTCCTGGTATCACAGCACAGTGTCTCTTCCCCATGCGTCCGTGGCTAGGAAACTGTAGAGTTGAAAGTTGTCTCTTTGAGAAGTTAGTACACAAGGGTCTCCTTTTTAAAATGTATTGGTCTGTTAAGTTTTGCTGTATAAGAAGAAGCTTCATTCAGTTAACAAATGCAACATACTCTATGGCGGTGCTAAATACATTGTTTAGTGTACTTTCTGAATACTTATTCCAATATCTATTCTAACTGTGTATTTTAATAAAATCTGCCTGTCTGCAAGAGTCTTAAACTAACAGAAATCACTAATACTTTAGTGTTTTCTTAATACCATAAAAGTGCAGCTCTAGGTTAGGTAAAACATACAGGTTAAACATACGTTTCCTTATAAGTGTAATTATTTACACACACACACATATACACACACACACACACACACACATATGCGTTATTGTTCCTCTCTGTTTTGAGACGGGATCTCAACATTTGAGGTAGCCTTGAACTCTTGATCCTCCTGCCCCTCTCTCTCAAGTGCTGGGATTACTGTAAGTAAAAAAATAGCAGCATATTTTTGGTTTATTTATTTGTTTGTGTTGGGGGTAGATCACAGAGTCTTATATGTGCTAGGCAACACTCTATTGCTGAGCATGCCAGCCCCTAATTCTGTTTTTTTTTTTTGTTTGTTTGTTTCTTGGTTTTTCGAGACAGGGTTTATCTGTGTAGCTTTGTGCCTTTCCTGGAACTCACTCTGTAGCCCAGGCTAGCCTCGAACTCACAAAGATCCACCTGGCTCTGCCTCCCGAGTGCTGGGATTAACGCGTGTGCCACCACTGCCGGGCAAATTCTTAATAATTAAATTCTAAAACCTTAGTTTTCACTGAAGTGCATATGTAACTTTAAACCAGTTTTTGCTTTGTGCTTGCAGCAAACCTCTACAGAAAGAATCATGTGCCTGGCACTGTTGGGCACTGTGGCGTCTACTGAGAGTCT
Organism: Peromyscus eremicus; assembly: GCF_949786415.1. NCBI lineage: Eukaryota > Metazoa > Chordata > Mammalia > Rodentia > Cricetidae > Peromyscus > Peromyscus eremicus. The sequence goes on along the minus strand of NC_081431.1, from coordinate 16,079,920 downwards.
TGAGTTGGTAGGGGCTCCCCGCTGTCACTGCTAACAACCTGATTGTATCAGGCCTCCCTGCTCTTGCCATCACAGTTCCAGAGTCTGCTGGCCAACCAGCTTAGCTAAAAATTGGCAAGTGCCAAGTTCAGTGAGAGATCCTGTCTCAAGATGCCCCGATCTGGCCTCTGCATGTGTGCCCGAGTGCACACAGACACATACACACACAATTTTAAAATTAAAATTTTAAAAAAGGTTAGCTGCTGTGGGGTTCCTTTACCAAATAAAGACGGGAGGTCCATGCTAAGCAGCCATGTTGAGGGGAGTCGTGGAGATGGCTGTTCTGTAGGTCAGGAAAAGAAGAGCCTTACAAACAGCAGCCATGGCAGTTTTGCTCAGGGTGGATCTCTCGAGGGAAGCAGGGATATAGCTTGCTCACATTTTGGCTTCCAGGAACACCAGGGGTGGGAATGGTTGACCCCTGATTTATGTAGCTCTCTAACTAGTCCCTGAGGAAAACCCTGGGATCGCCCATTTTTAAATTGTACCAGATGGTGTCATTTTTGCCTCTTGTTTTTAGACTGCTTTTTACATTTCTAGTTAGTTATTGCATCTTGATTGACATGTTTCTTTACCGAGTTCCTTTCCTGTTCTAATTACATTTCGAATTTGCATATTTACTGCTCTTCCTGGACATCTGCATTAGCTGCTTCATAAGTGTCTTCTCCTTGATGTAGCCCTTCTTACTCCCTGTGATCTCACATTAGCACTGTGTAGATCTGGAGTCTCAAACTGACACCCAGAAGGGCCAATCGGGTCATAAAAAGAAATGAAATGACTGTGACTGTAGGGCGATAGAGATGTCCCCATCTTTTTAAAACTCTCTACTCGTGGCTAGAGAGATGGCTCAGTAGTTAAGAGCCCTTGTTCTTCCAGGAACCCAGGTTCGTTTCTAGCACCCACATGGTGGCTTGAAAACATCTATAACTCTAGTTCCAAGGGATTCAGCCCCCTCCTCTGAAGTCAGATTCCAGGTACACACGTGGCGCATATATAATACATGCAGGCAAAACATTTATAAAAATAAACCTAAACACATAAAATATCCAGTAGGCCTGAGCACATATAGTGGCACAGACCTTTAATCCCAACTTGGAGGCAGATCTCTGTGAGTTCAAGGACATTGAAACTACATAGGAGACCCTGCCTCAAAAGAAAGAGAAAGAGAGAGGGAGGGAGGGAGGGAGGGAGGGAGGGAGGGAGGGAGGGAGGGAGGGAGGGAAGGAAGGAAGGAAGGAAGGAAGGAAGGAAGGAAGGAAGGAAGGAAGGAAAAGATACTACTAAGTCAAAGACAGTCCACCTCTCTAACACTTGGCCTGTTGACTTAAACTTCTGCCCTACAGTGTCTTTGTGTCCCCTTCCTGGGGCTCCCTGTAACTTCACAGAGAAGGCTTTCCTGTGTACCTGGCATTCGGAATTCTCGGTAGTCTGGCCCATCCACATTCAGCACCATCTCCTACGGCTGTGTTTGCAGCTGCAGTCCGACTGGCCCCCTTGTTGCCCCCAGACGCCCTTGCACTTTCTGACCTCTGCTCCTTGCTGTCTTTGCTGTGTCTGTTGCTGTGCAGTGATGGGCCACCCTCTTCCCAAGCCTCAGCATCCAGATCTTGCCCCTCAGTACGTAAAGTGCCCAGCACAGTGCCCAACTCCATGACGTTGCTGTTCTCTTGGAATGCTTTCTGAACTTAGGATGATGTGGGGTGGGGCAGCATTCCTCCTATGGTCTTGCCCAGCTGTGGTCTTCCCTACTTACTATAGGACACAGGCATATTTCTTCCATACCAAGCTCCCAGGTCCCGAAAGATAAGGATCCTGTTGGCTACATCTCTCTATCTCTGTCTAGCCTCTAACTGTGTGCTGGGTGTACTCATTTTTTCTCCAGCATGTTTAGTACTTGATAGTACTAAACCTAGTACTTGATAGAGACCAGAGGACCGCAGTAAACAGAGATCAAGTGCTTGTCTCTGTGAGGCTTGCTTTGTAGATGGATTATTGTAACCAAATTCACATAAGAATGAACAGGGTAGTTTCAAATATTAGTAAAGGGGCCAGCGAATGCTCGGCTGCTAAAGGCAGCTGCCGCCAAGCCTGATAACTCGACCTAGCCAACCCACGTAGTGGGAAGGAGGAACTGATTCCGTCCAGCCATGTGTGCTGTGGCTGGCATGCACCCCACACCCACACCCGCAGTGAGTAACGTAAAATACAGTGTGAAAAATCTGCAAAATCACTCCAGCAGGGTGAGGAACGGTTATAGATATGAAAGGGGCAGCTCTTCACCTAGTCTTCTGGAGATGGAAAATGGATGCCGCCTCACACTCCCATTTCCTTCCCATCTCGTGCAAGCAAGAGCTAGTTACAAGAGCAGGAGCCTGCGGCTGCACTGGATCTACATGTTTAGGTAGGACATTACAAAGTCCCTGGTTTTGCTTTTAACAAGACGCTTTTTCCTTCTTAAGCGTTTAGAAATTCAACATGGCGTATTTCCCCCGAGATCTGTTTTCCCACTTGGCATATTCTGCTGCAGTGTTCCTAGATTTAGCCTTGGGAGGCCCGAGGAAGCCACAGGCTCCTCTGTGAAATGGCTTTCCCACATTAACTGTCACCCCCGGGTCTGGCTGTGACAGTAGCCATGACATTAATCTGCTCCTTCCAAAGATCTTCCATCTTCCAGTCGTCCTCCATGACAACAATAGCCGTTAGTTAAGTACCGAAGATCTTCCATCTTCCAGCCGTCCTCCATGACAAGAATAGCCATTAGTTAAGTACCGAAGATCTTCCATGTTCCAGCCATCCTCCATGACAAGAATAGCCATTAGTTAAGTACCGAAGATCTTCCATGTTCCAGCCATCCTCCATGACAAGAATAGCCGTTAGTTAAGTACCTCTAACTAGGGAATACAAAAGATCAGAATTTCGGGTAGAAAATATAAACAACTTCTGGGAAGCCAAAGCCTTGTACATCTTGTTTGAAAATTCCATTTATTTCACTCTAATGGTAACAAATACATACAGCACAGAGTAAAATCCCAACAGTACAGATCAGGTCTCAGTATTTCACCCTGAATTTGTTCTTAACTCTGCCCGTTGCTGGCAGTGTGAACTCAGTCACACTCCTGGGCTCTTTACATGGCTTTTCATCTGATAATGCCTGTGAGGACTGAGCATGGCATAGTGTGGAACTGTCTGTTAAAAGCACACGTTCATCCATAGTGAAATCGCTGGCGTTTAAGATACGCACAATAAAGCCGGGCAGCGGTGGCGCACGCCTTTAATCCCAGCCCTCAGGAGGCAGAGGCAGGAGGATCTCTGTGAGTTCGAGGCCAGACAGAGCTGTTACACAAAGAAATACTGTCTCGAGTTAAAAAACAAAAAAAGATACACACAGTATACTAATGTGGCTTGTGGGGTGTTCATTGTCAAGTTAGTTGGAAGCCAAGCATGTGTTCTTGTTTAAAATTGACAAGCTTTGAATTTCCAGATGAAAATGGTCTAATTTTGGTCCATTTCCTCCATAATCTGGTGAGAAGGTACTGCAGCATGTTCTGCCCTCTTCTCCCTGTCAAGAATTGCAGTTCCGGGTCACAGGACCATTTTGTTTTGTGTACTCTGGTCTACTGTTTAAGGTGGCCATGATTGCTGAGCAGGATGAGCTGTTTATTTGCAGATGGATGTTTTCCAGCCCGGCATCTAGCAGAGTGCCACCAATTACAGTAATTATGGCTCAGACATTCTGAGCGGATAGGCTGGGTATATAGTGTTTGGGTAAGAAAGCAATTTGCTAATTGAAAACAGGAAATTAAATTTACTCTTACAGATAAACCTCTTTTGGAGATTTAAATTTTCTTTATTTTTTTTCTAGCATAGAGAAGGCCCTGGTCCTGATCCCCACACCATGAAGGGAAAGAGGGAGGGAGGGAAGGAGGGGGGGAGGAAGGAAGGAAGGAAGGAAGGAAGGAAGGAAGGAAGGAAGGAAGGAAGGAAGGAAGAAAGAAAGGAATTAGTTAATTAATTCTGGGGTGGGGTAGGTCTGATTTTGGCTGCTATGCTGTGGGAAGTAGGAATTCTGTTTCAGGTAAGTTCAAACTCTTTGTTCCAAACTATTACCAAAAAAAAAAAAAAAAAACAAACAAACAAAAAACAAAAAAAAAAAAAAAACCCAGAGGGCACATCCTAAGGATTAGACTTCCTGCATCCAAGATTTGCCCTCCGTGGCCTGCATCTCTCGTGTTCAGACCCATTGTGCTTTGGTCCTGTGTATGTGCCGTATGCCGTAGGAAACAGAAAATACGCACAAAAGAAAGAAAAACCTAGAAAAAATACCCAAGGAGACTGGGAGAACCTACCATGGAAGAGCACTGTCCTTCACTTCCGACAGTGGGACAGGAAAGGGCCGGAGCGGGTGGGGCAGGCTTGGAAACTAAAGCACTTTGCTGTGAAGAAGGGGAAGCCTGACCCTAGCCCAGAGTCAAAGCAGACTCCACATCCATCCCATGCCACAGTGCTTTCTCAGACTCCGCCTCTGTCCTCCTTCCAAAGTTCCCTTAGTCCTTTGCCACCCAAAGGAAACAAGACGGCCCTCAATAAGGCTTGCCTCCCTTGGCGGCCTTGAGCCAGAGTCTCCTAGAAGTAAGGTAGGGTTGATCGCTGCCACACTGAGACCAGCTGTGCCATTCCAGGGGACTTTTCTCGGTCTGACATACTTCCAACATCGTTTGATTATAGTTTGTTTCTTAAATTTACAAATGCAGAATTAATATTCCAGTGATGCACTTAACCGTGTACCTGGGCTCACCCTTCTCGCTGTCCCTCAGTGTGTACATGCCAGAAGAGGGTGTTAGGTCTCTTCTGTCCCTCTATCAGATGTTGGCTTTATTTTCCTGAAACAGTCTCTCACTGGACCTGGAACTTGCTGTTTTTCAGCAGAACAGGCAGCCAGCAAGCCCCAGTGTCTGCCTGTCTCCACTCCCCACCCCAGTGTTGGGGTTACAGGTGCATAGACACACCCAGCTGTTTACTCAGGGGCTGGGATCCGAACTCAGGTCTTCATGCTTGCTCAGCAGGTTTTAACACTTCTTTTGTTTTGTTTTTGTTTGGTTTGGTTATTGTTGTTGTTTTTCGAGACAGGGTTTCTCTGTGTATATAGCCCTGGCCTTGAACTCAGAGATCTGCCCACCTCTGCAGTGATGCACCTTAACTCCTTAGCTAGAGACGCATCTTGGTGGTAGAATCCTTGCCTGGCATGCAGTAGGCACTCCTGCCGTCCTATTAAGAGGCCAGAGCAGAAAGATCATTTAAGTCCAGGAGTTTTAAGACCAGCCTGAGAAAATAGCAACACTCTCTATGAAAACAAAGATAAAGCTTCCTATGGTAGGTAAATTTACCACTGGCAAACGTATAACAGAGGAATGTTTAATGAAAAAGATAATGAAGATTCCATGAGGCTTCTTCTCTTTCGTTTTACATTTTCTAGAAATACAAAGATTGCTGGTTATATGTCTTTCATTAAAACCAATTTCTATTTCCTGTCCCCTGCTTTTTAAGGTTTTTGAAGTTTATTTACGTATTTTGTACGTGTGTGATACCTGTGTCCGAGTGCAGACACCCACACGCCACAGGCGTGTCCAAGTCAGTGCTCTCCTCCTGGGGCGGGATCTGGGAATCGAACTCGAAGCTTGCACAGCAGATGCTTTACCTCCTTAGCCGTCTGCCGGCTCCATTCCTTGCTCTTTACAAACTTAACCTGTGTCTTTGTTTCTCATTTTAAGTAAGGTGCTTGTAAAATCGTTTTCCATTGTTTTATGAAGGAGTTCTCCAATGTTTTCTAAAGAAAGTTTAAAAATCTATTCCTACACGTTTGTCCTTGTAAAAACATTTATATTTATTTTTATATTGAGAGGGGCATGCTTGTGCCACAGCGTGTGTGTGTGTGTGTGTGTGTGTGTGTGTGTGTGTGTGTGAAGGGAGGCGGTTCTCTGTTTCCACTCTGTGAGTTCCAAGGATCAAACTCAGGCCCATCTTCAGGCTTGGTGGCAAGCTCTCTTACCCACTGAGCCATCTTGCCAGCCCTGTGCTTAGCCTTTTAATGTCAGTCAAGTACTTTAGTTTTCTCAGAATAAGGGTATCGGAAATATGTATTTCCTATAAAAAGAATAAATTGCTGACTTATTGATTTTTTTTAAGATAATGGTTTCTATAGACCCACGTTCAGAGAACCCAGTAGAAGACTATTTGTCTAGAGCTGTTTGCTCCTAAAAGCTCTGAATTATAAAAAGAACTAATGGAATCCGTAATTATCCGAGATTGCTGCCTGGAACTGGAAATCATGTTAAGTACTTTCTGCCATTGATCGGATAAATGACATTACAATCCGTCCTAGCTTACAGCCCCTGACATCCACAGTGCCCACCATCTGTGGCCTGAAGCAAGCAGGCACCTCCTCCCAGTCGGCTGGGGTGTGCAGAAGTGAGCAGCTTCTTCCTTCCTGCCTCTCCACACTGACCCTCTTTCCCCCTCCCCCGCACTTTGGAGGCCTTCGCTCCTGAATAAATGGCAAGCAAGTGCTTTTGGTTTGGGATAAGAGATGGCGTATAGGAAGGAGAGAGGTGTGTGAAAATCAGAAGGCTGACTAAGGGGGGGGGGGGCGAAGGTACCTGATGCAGAGTTTTCCCATGAAGCACCAAACTGTCACAGCTTCCCAGTTCTGCAAAGCTATGCAAAATTTGGGTAGTTTCCAATTAAATTTACAAAAACGAGGGTGAAGTAAGGGTAGGTGCAATAGCACTCAGGAGGCTCAGAGAAGATTGCAAATTCAAGGCCAGCCTGGGCTACAGCAAGTTCCAAGCTATCCTGAGCTATGAGATGAAGGAGACCCTTATCTGAGGGGAAAAAAGAAGAACTAGGGGGTGCTGGCTAAATCGTTTCCTTACCTCTGCATACAAAGTAATGAGTCGTAGAAAATTGAGAGAAATTCTAGAAGAAAAGTCCCCAGAAGGTTATGAATAGAGATCATTTAGTAATGTGTACTTTTCCTGAGGAGCTGAGGTAACTCATTTGATGTTAAGTTTGCCGCCACATATATTTTAAGCCTTGTGTCTTTGTGTCTTAAATACTGTCACTGAGCCAGATGTCATGGCACATACATGTAATCCCAGCATTCATGCTACGGCAGGAAAATTGCCACGGACTCAAGACCAGCCTGGGCAAGACCCTGTCTCAGGGAGGGAGGGAGGGAGGGAGGGAGGGAGGGAGGGAGGGAGGGAGAGAGAGAGAGAGAGAGAGATAGAGAGAGCGCCTATTGTTTTTTTTTTTTTTTTTTTTTTTTTTCTTCGAGACAGGGTTTCTCTGTGTAGCTTTGTGCCTTTCCTGGATCTCCCTCTGTAGTCCAGGCTGGCCTCGAACTCACAGAGATCCACCTGGCTCTGCCTCCCAAGTGCTGGGATTAAAGGCGTGCGCCACCACCGCCCGGCGAGAGCGCCTATTGTTAAGTGAAGAGAGCTGGAGTAGAAATCACTGAAATGGTGTCCTGTGGTTGCATGAGTAACACATCACCCATGAGTCCCACCCACCTTAACGTAACCGGTTCTCCTGATCGATCTCCGACAGGCTGTTCCTGCAGAAGGGCTGGTGTCCATACTAAAGAAGCGGAATGACACAATGGGAGACCATGCTGCCCAAATGCAGCCGAAGCCAGCTAAGCGGAGAGTGCGGTTCCAGGAAATAGATGATAACCTGGATCAAGGTGCGCTCAGCCCCGGGTTCACCAGCTGTGAGTGCTGGACAGTCATGTGATCCGATGTTCGCTAGCAGGCTTTGTGAGGACTGTGTGCACTTGCTCTGTGTCTTCTGGCAGGGACGGAAAGAAATCGAGTTATAGCTTGAATTTTTGAAGCATTTTTTGCTGAAATAAGTGAGTGAGTTGCAAAATTGGCCTTGTGGTCTCCCCAGTCCAGAAGTGGTCCAAGTCTAAAACTCACCTCAGGTGTTTTCCTTAGTATTTTCCTCTTTCCTTTTTTTCCTCGATAGTGAGCTTGTTTTTGATTTTGTTTTCAGTGACAAATTAGTGCCTCTTTTATCACGAGGCAGTCTCTCCTCCGAATGGAAGCTGAGCGCCTCCCAAGGCGTCTGCTCAGCCCAGCTGTTGTTGAGCACCCCGTCCCTGGCCAGCACTGAGGCTGTTCTCACAGCACAGCTGCCTCGGGTGGTTGCAGATAGTTACCTGAGGCAGGGGTGAGTCAGGGAAGTGGAAACCAGCTCAGGGCCGGTGAGTGTGCCTCTCTGTGCACTGAGCAACGGCGTGAACGCTGAACTGTGTTTCTAAGACAGCAGGAAAGCTGCCTAGAGTGTTCAACTGTGAAGCTGAAAGGCCCTGGGAATGCTTTATTTTTATCCAAGCATCTTGTTGTAACCAGCACAGCCTCCACACCGCACCCCTACCCCTGTGGAGTCCTCTATCCTGACCACACACAAGGGCACCAGGGTCTGGAACTCTCAGGCCACCTCATTCTTCACCAAGTTCCTCAGCTTCATCCTCCTCAAAACACAAAATAATAGTCACTGCCCTGCCGCTCAGGACAGTGAAAAGCAGGTGGATACAGTGTGTGAGTCGGTCTCAGCGGTCATGAAACCTTTAGGTAAGGCTTACACGTGTGTAGGTGCGAACCTCACCACCTGCCTGGAGCTCCCTGAAGAGGCCCATCCTTCCACTCATCATACTGTGTCCTAGAAGTGTGATGTGGACGCTCATAGGTGATTTTTTTTTTATGTGCATGGGTGTTTTCTACATGTGTGCCTATGTACCACATGTGTGCAGTACCTGAGGAGGCCAGAGGAGGGCGTCAGATCCCCTGGAACTGGAGTTGCAGAGGGTCGTGAGCCATCACATGATGCCTGGGACTCACACCTGGGTCGTCCGGAAGAACAATCAGTTTTCTTAGACACGAGTCATGTCTCCAGCCCCTCATAGGTGCTTCTACATTTTATGGCAGCCACATAACAAAAGTAAAACTATATGGAGTGTGCTCATTTAACTTAGTGTATCAAAAAGATTGCAGCATGTGATTGATCAGTGTGGGAAAATTGCTGGTGAGATATTTCACATCCTCTTTCCCACACTCAGGCCTCCAAAGCTGGAATCTATTTCACATTCACGTTGCATCTTTTTTGTATCAGTCACAGCCACTCATGGCTTGTTCCCACCACAGCTCATAATGTATATTATTTAAACAAAATAGATACTTTCAAATACCTAAATGGTTTTAAAATGTACTTCCATGTACCACAGGACCCAAGACTCTAGAATAATAAAATCTGTAGACACTCAAGACCCTTATCTGAGATGGCAGTGTTTCCATGGACTGTTCACACCCCCTATGTGCTTGGATGGTGATTACTGTAGTCACACCTGTGCCACAGTGTATGCGTGGAGGTCAGAGGACAACTTTGGGGAGCTGGTTCTCTTCTTCCACATTAATTAATTCCAGGGATTGAACTCTAGCCCTCAGGCTTGTGAGCCAAGTCCTTTACCAGCTAAGCCATCACCCCAGTCCTTCCTGCATACTTGGTTTATTCTTTCTGTTTGTTCCTTTTCTGCCTGTTTTGAGACAGGGTTTCACATGTAACACCCCTGGCTGTCCCGGAACTCTATAGACCAGGCTGGCTGCGAACTCAGAAATCCTCCTGCCTCTGCCTCCTGAGTGCTGGGATTAAAGGCGTGCGCCACCACACCCAGCTATTTATTCTTTGTTAGAGTGTCTTGGGTCAGAGAGTTGGCTCCACAATTGAAATCATCCAGATTGCATATACTATCTCATGAGTCTAAATAATTTGTAAGTCATTGTTGCATGGTATTATGTAAGGGAATACAATGAGAAAAGAGTACATACTTAGTACAGATAAAATTTCTTCAGACTATTTGGCCCACAGATACGGAGGACTGATTGTTCACGGTATGAAGAGGAAGCAGGAAGAGATACATAAACTAGGTTGTTAGCATAGATTAGCAGGCAGAGAGTACTGCGGTTAGAGGAAGAGCAGGTGAAGAGACTCAACTGACTAGGGCTGTGTGACGCTGTTCTCTTGTTTGCAGATGAAGTCAGCAGTGGCTCCTGCATCCTGCTCATCTTGCTGTGCATAGCCACGGTTTTCCTCAGCGTTGGAGGGACTGCGCTCTACTGCACTTTGGGTGACATGGAGTCACCTGTTTGTACAGACTTTGCCGACAACATGGACTTCTATTACACGAAGCTGCTGCAGGGGGTGGCAGGACTCAAACACTGGGTCTACCTCTCCTAGCAGCAGGTGGGACAGGCGTGCTGACAGACAGACAAAGATGCAAACTTCCCAGACAGCTTTTATTTCAGGAGTCACGAAACATTCCCCCTCCCCAGCAGCGAGGACCCCAGGACAGACATTAGAAACAGCAACTTTAAACGCAGCCCAGAGAACTCTGTCAGAATGACGCACAGAGGAAGGCTGATGCTGGTGTGGGCACTGGGGACGGAGGGAAGGCGCCGTGGAGAGCACGCCTCTCCTTGCTGCTTGCCTGTGTAGTGAAGCACACTGAGCAGCGTTGTCGTGCAGGGCTGAAGGACACTCCCGGTTTACAGTCGTTGCTCCATAGGCACTGCTTCCCGCCGCCGCCGCCGCCGCCGCCGCCGCCGCCGCGCAATACGTTTCTTTGTAATCAGAGAGTTACCTTATGGTTCCAATGCCATTTTTTAGTTAATCTGGGAGCTGTATAATTTATGCTTTGGGCATTACTCTAAATTCTCCATTTGTGAAATGGTTGTTTGGGTGCGTGTACGTCTGAAGCAGTTACCACACGTGGATATCCAGCCTAGAGTACCAAGATGACCTTTATTCTTTTAACTTGACTACAGTGTGCAGGCACACACACATCTTTGGAGGAGGCTTACCTGTGAACTAGATACACCGTAGGAATATTGGCCTTGAGTTGAGAAACTGGCGGATCTGTGGCAATGAATTTGACAGGCCCGAAGGCACCATGACAGAACTCCCAGGTCTCAGGTGAGATTCCGCTGTGGCTTCTATGCTGCCTGAAGCAATGTGTCCTGGTTCCACTGCTCAAGAGAGACTAACCGAGCAGTCATTACGTTCTGGAACTAAGACTAGGAATCCAAGTGAAGGGTAGTTCCTAGTGTGTGGGTGTTCATGTAAGGTAAACCCTTACTCAGTTAAATGAAACAGGACACCACATGTAACTGAGTAGTTGCAGGCCATACGCTCGGGTGTGCAGAATGTGTGTTCCTACAATGGACTCATTTTGGTCCCCTGTCATGGGGTCATGAAGCGGAAATTCAATCATACCTTAAATAGACAAGTTTAAATGTCCAGTTCTGTTTAAATCTGTTGTTAGGTGGCCTTTCCTTATTTACGGTACAGTGATCTAATGTTTAGGAAGCCTTGCTTTGACTTTTTGTATTCTAGGCAACATCTTTTTTTAAAAATCATGAATTATAGTTTTTTAGCAAGTGATCTTTATGTTCTGTTTTCATGTTAGAATCATTTGGAAGGGAAGGAGAGAAATTGCTTTGTAGTTACTGGCTGGCACAGTACCTTCCTTTGTGTTTCTGCTTATTTATTTGGACCTTGTGAATTTGAAGGGCTTTTTGTGTGAGTTGAGAGTGTGTGGCTGAGCATGTATTTGGTCTTCCCACCACTACCTATTTAATTAGATACTTAGTGTTTTGATTTCTATTGTTTCAGCTCCGTATATTTTAGCTTATTTTTAAATTGACATTTTATTTTTACTATAATACTGTGTGGCTTATCTCTTATCATGTCACCATAAACTGTAATATTTTCAATGGTTATAGATCAGAGTTATTTATTTAGAAGTATACAGAATACTGAAATTTAGATTCCTTATACCTAAGGCTGATTTTATTAGAAGATTATTTTAATGTCCTATTATTATAAATTTTAAGACTTTGTATTCACATCATGTGTAAAATAGGTCCCATTGTCCTGGTACTGCCATGAGCAACAGTTCTGTGGAAGCCGTTAGTGAGGATTCTGTGCGGGCCTCCTCATGATACACAAACGTGTTTCACCCTCGTGATTTCTAGTTGCAGGGATTTGGTGGCCCTTGTTTCTGACAATTTTATATCAAGTAAAGTTAAAATCTTCCTCCTGTTTGCCTACTTTAGGTCACTCAGAGTCCCGTGTGATCTCTGGTGTTATATTTACCTCTCGGCCACCTTGGCCACCTCTCTAAAACCCAAGGTTTCCCAGGAGCCATCATCAAAAGAAAGGCCCGAAATGACACCTGGCTAACCGGGGACCCCGTTGTGCATCAGAGGAGCTGGGGGTCACCAACTTCAGGGACCACAGAGTGATCGGGAGTAGGCTGACCTACTGACTTAAAGTGGGCATGAAATCTCCCTAGAAACACTAGGGCACCTTTGCAAATGTAATAGTCATTTACTGCATGAACTGGAGCATCCCACCTAGAGAGGAGAGGACGTTATCCCATGCATAAAGAACTCATCTACTGTACTGAGATACCATTTCTCCTCTCGTTTGAAAGTGCTGACAACTATTTATAACTAGCCTTCTTAAGAACTGTGTTTGAGGGTGTCAAATCAAGCTTGTAATTTAAAATCTATACCAACAAAATGTCTCAGAGAATTTATTTGTACTCTTAACATTAAGGGAACCGATTGAAAACAAAATATAATGTTAGAGTTGGTCCAGCCCCTGAAGGAGATGCCATCTATTTTGGGGAAGTCTTTTTTTTCTAAATTACATTTACTTATTTATTCTGGGAGGAGGCCACATGTGTGCCACACTGTACACTTACGGAGTCACTCTCTCCTGCATCGTTAGGGTCCAGAGATTCATACTCAGGCCGTCCACTTGACGGCCAGCACCTCTCCCCACTGAGTCATCTGTGAAGATGTCCTAATAAGTCCCTGAGTAACGGCTTCTCGGCTTCTAAAATACTTCTTGCCTCTGCCTGACGTGGTAAACCAAACCCCGCTCTCAAGTGCATCTTTTTGGACTTGAACATCAAGTCTAAAGTCTTATTTTATCGAGCTGTGAATTGGGATGTGAGATGTGGCGAGGATGCAAAGCCTGAAGGTCAGGCTTATTTTGCAAAGGCAGCTGTGATTTGGGTCTTCTGAATGACAGGACAACATGGCTGAGAGGAGCAGGGATAAAGGACCAGGAGGAGCTGAGCAGGGGACATGGAGGACAAAGACGTCCTCTGGCTGCTGACCTGTTGTCCTGACACTGGCCTTTGTGGCGTGTGCTCCCCACACACAGGCAGCTTTTTACTTTTCTCTATGAGCATGTATTAATTATGCATAATGGGTTTCATGATGACATTTGTATACATGTAGGTGGTGCGTTTTGAGCAGCTTCACTTCCTGGTACACTCTTGTCCCCCACCCCCGTCTCCCCACCCCCACCCTCCGCCGATCCCCTTCAAGAGGCTGGGCTTTCATCCCACTGCTGGCAGTAACCCTCTCATTTCTACGGGCACAGTTGATCTGAACTTGGTCTCATGTGGTACTTTATGTGGTGTTTGTGGTACTTTAACATTCATTCATTCCATACCTGGGTTAGCACACTTATGGCTCTCAACCACAGGTCTCATGATGCCCAAGTCCACCACACTTTGTTCCTGTCACATGACCTGCACCTTCAGAGACAGAAAGAGTGATTCTGGGGCCCATGCACTTTATGCCTTGGCCTTCGAATAGCTACTTAGTAAGCTGGGTATAGCTTTGTGCCTGGTGCGGAGACGCATGCAGAACTTTGCACAGTGGTGTTGGCTGCCCTCTGTACCCTGACACACATCCGATTGCCTGCAGTGTAAGCACTGTGAGCATGGCCCCACCCAGCTCAAAGAACTTGTGTCTGGTCAAGGAATGTAATTTGCCAAGAAGGAACCGAAAAGAAACTAGATAACGGGCTACCTAGAGGATGGGAACTAGAGTTCATTGTTTCCGGTCATGTGTCATGAACTGTTAGGAATAAGGGAGATGCACCCATGGCCACTGATAGGAAAGTCAACAGCAATCTTTCCTGCCAGCCGCCACTGCTTCACACCTGCATGAGCACGTCCGTCCGTCCGTCCGTCCGTCCGTCGGGAGTTCACAGCAGGCGGGTTTCCAGTGAAAACTTTCTGTTCAGAGCCGAAGCTCTGGGGCTGGGTGTAGTTCAGAAGTAGAGTGCTTGCCTCTTGAGCACAAGACCTCAGTACTGGGCTCAATACTCAGTGTCACAAAAGAAAAAAAGAAGTCTTAATGGCCCTGAATTAAAACCACTTCACAAGGAAAACCAGTGCCAGAGGGTGTTGCCAGTCAGTCTATCAATCATTGAAGAAAGAAATACCCATCTCACAAAATGCTCTTTTAAAAACAAAGTGCTGCTGGTCCATTTCAGGAGACCAGTATCACTTTTTCAGAAAATCGCTGATAGGAGAGGGTGGGGGAGGCAGAGAGAGCTCAGCTGGTGAAGTGCCAGCCTGGCAAGCCCAAGGACCTCCATTTGATCTCCAGAACCCACACAAAAAAATGCACTCTCGTAATTCCAGCTCTAGGGGAGGAGCCGGGAGAATCCCTGGGTCTCCTGGCCAGGCAGCCTTATTGGTGATTTCCAAACCAGTCAGAGACTCTGTCTCAAAGAAGGTAGACTGTGTTTGTGAAGGTGACACCCCAGCCTGGGTTACACAGTGAGACCCTACCTGAAGAAACCAAGCCAGCTGAGGATGCAGAGCTCAGTATAGAGGTTTGCCATTGACCAGGTCAAGAGTTCAGGCGCCAGGACTAGCATAGATGTGACAGGCACAATTCAAATCAAAATTGCAGCAGTTTTTAGAAACTGACAGTTTAAAATGCATGAGATGCAAAAGACCTAGAAGACAGCGGAATTGTCGGAACAGAGTTGGAGGACCCTTGCTGCTGTTTCCAAGGCTTCATCCTACAGTTACCGGCTGGTGACCAGGGAGACCTACACCAAGAGCCACGTGTGCATGTTCAAGGGAGCCACAGGGAGCCAGGCCAGCTCCGTCAGGAAAGAGGAACCCGTTCAACAAATAATGCTGGCAAGATTGCACGTGCAATTGGAAAAAATTAACATAAACAACGAAAATCTGAAGTGAAACTGTAGGGTAACTAGAAGAAACCAGATCAGCTTTGCCGCTTTTACATGAAAAGATACTCCTCAGAGCTCAGAGTGTACAGACTATAAAAGGAACACTCGTAACTGGACTTTTAAAAATGTGCTTTTCACATAATGTGGTTAGGAAAATTAGAGACAAGTACTCAAATGGAAGAAAACAGTCACAATATTTTTTTCAGTTTCGTGGGCTGGGCAGTGGGTCCCTGCTGGTGTGTGTGTGGAGACCAGAGGACAGTTTCTGAGAGTCAGTCCTTCCCCTTCCACCATGTGAGTCCTGGGGAACAAACTCAGGTCATCTGGCTTGGCAGCAAGGGCCTCACCATGAACTTGTCAAAGACCTTGTAAATTTAGAGTATGTAAGAAGGCTCACATAATTCAGAATTATGACCACTTTGAAGTGCCTTCATGAGAGAGAATGTGTGAATGGCCAATGAGGACATGAAAATACATGGAGGGTCCTTAGTCACCAAGAAAATGCAAATGACTGAGCTACCTCTGGACACTTAGAGTCTCCAAACTGCCTGGACGGACAGTACAAGGTTGGTTATTTCAACATAAGGAATTCAGGTGTTAGTAGTAGAACAAAGAGAAGGAGGGTGGTCACCTCACTGGGTGTAGAAAAGTATTAAACCGCCTTGTGACTCAACTCAGATTAAACGAAGACTAGAAGAGTAGGAGGGTCCCTGAAGGGTTATGAGGATACGCGAGGCAAGGAAAAGTCCTGTCCTTCAGATGACTCGCTCCATTTCACTGCTGTGGCTTAATTAGAAAAACCAAAACCTCTGGTGACTTCCACATACCTCAAATGTTCAAGACCTAGCCACCCGCTAGCTAACAGTGTGTTTCGATAAACTCATTAATTCCAAATGCCCCACCCCGTCCTAACTCTGTTTACTGTTTGCAGATCCCTCTAGTTCCTTGAATGCTGAGCTACTGACTTAAGACAACACTGGAGCACGGTTGTCTTCTCAGCTCTCAGGAGGCTGAGGCAGGAGGATGACCAGGTCTGGGCCAGCTTGGGTTACAATAGAGACCATGGAGATTTTTTGCTTTTTTAAATGTTTTTTTTTTTTTTAATTCTACATGATGCAGCAGTTCACATTCCAAACCCAATCTAATAATAGTCTGTAAGGACAACACAGTGTCCCTCTGGACGGAAGGTATTGATCAAAAGTGAGGTTTCATAATTTCATTGCTTAATTGATTTGGATCAAAGGTCAGGCAGGAGATGTGCACTTAGGAGCAGAAGTAGCTTACATCATCCCCTCACCCATCAGCATGATGGAGTTCTAAGTGGCTGGCTTTCACTTTCCAAGTGCATGACCTGGGGTTGACAACCTATAAACCAAGCAAGAAAAACACCCTGAGCTTCCAAGGCTAGAAATAGGTCTATAAGTTGCTATGAATGAAGGTAATCTTTTTCCTTTTTTGTAAAAGAATTTCTCTACATTATCTCAGGATGACTTGGAATGCTGCATAGCCCAGACTGGCCTCAAACTCAGAATCCTCCTGCCTCAGACTTCCAGGGAATTGTGTGCTCTGCTCTGCTGTGCTTGCTTGCACCTGCCTTTGTGTTATTGCTTCAGTGAAAATTGGTCTAGGAATAGCAATTTCACCAGCCCCGGAGAAGAGGCTGTCCCCACGTAAGCCAGTTTGGTAGAGCATAAACCCTGAAGAAAAGAAGCAACCTCGGGCTGGAATCCCGATAACAAATGAGGTCCCGTTAACAAGCTGTTTAACCTTCTCCAGCCTCCTGCTTCCTCATCTATAGGATTTCTAACAATTTCAGAGCTAAACCCCTCTGTATTCTTTGGCAGTCCAATGTATTCTGCTTTCCCTCACCGAGAAGAAACAACTTGGGTGGCTGCATTTGCTGGGTGGAGTTGGAGTATTGCATGGGAATTCTCTAAAGCCACACAGAAGTGAGGGGTAGAAGCTGAAGACTGATGCATAGATTTTCAAACCATCTACTGTGCCCATGGGCCACTTCCAAGAGCCTGCCACCAATGGTTCCTTCTCTGGAAAGCTTGATGTGTTGTGTAGTCTAATCCTGCAATCCTAGCTACAACTGGTTAGACTGGAGGGTGCCTTAGGGTGATGCAGTCACTGACGTTTACATGCTAGGGAGGCGGGTGGCCTGGGTGAAGAAGGAAGGGTGTTTGGCAAAGAGACTCTGACAAGCAGGTCCTCTCTGACCACATGAGCCTGACACACAGACTCTGTGTCTAGCTCTGGCAGTGGAAGGAGCAGGCACCTTGCAGTGGCAGGGGAGAGCATGGAGCCAAAGGACCGAGGGACGGCAGAGCTGCCAGGGTAGACATCCTCAAGGTCTTGCCTCAAAGGTCACACAGCCGGTAAAGGCACTTGCTGCACAAGCCTGGTAACCCGAGGACGGTCCTGAAATGTGAGAGGGCAGAACTGACTCCACACAGCTGTCTTCCAACCTCCACATGCAAGTCATGTCTTGTGCACACACACAAATGATAAACACACGTTTTAAAGTTTTTCTTGAGATGTACTTTTTTTTATTTGTATGTTTGGCTTGTATGTATGTATGTACGTGCATCAATGCATGCAGTTCCTACTGCATGTCAGAACAGGCCAGAAGAGGGCGTCAGATCCGTGTGGGTGCTGGGAACTGAACCTGTGTGCTCTAGAAGAACAGCCAGTGCTTTTAACTGCTGAACCATCGTTCCATCTCCAACACACACAAAAAAGTGTAAAGGGTCACCAAGGTGGAAGCAAACAGCAGTCTCGTTCCAGAAGGCTGGAGCGAGGTGACTTTTTCACTACGTGTGCTCCTTACACAAGGTCCCCTGAGAGAGAGTCTGTCGTTCCCTGTAAACTGAAGCCAAACTGCTCGGCAGTTTCCTGTGTAAACATTGCCTGGCTCTTTAAAATCATGTTATTTTACAGATACTGGGCAGTACAAACTCTGTCCAGTTGGCTCTGTTGTGTCCAGAACAAAGCTGTGATCCAAGGGCTGTTGGTGACCTACTTAAGATCAGGAGCAACAGAAGAATGGAAGAGTTTCCACTTCTGTTGAGAAATTGAAAATACCCGCAGGAAGCTGAGATTATAGCACAGTGGGAGGTTGTGTGCCCAGCCACTTAGCTTGCTCAAGGCCAAGGACTCCCTGCCTAATACCAAAAATATAATTGGGCCAAAGAGAGTACAGGTACTCACTACGGAAGCCGACAAGTCAACCCCTGAGGAGTGACCTCTGAGATTGTCCTCTGGCCTACATGTACACACACACACACACACACATACACACATATGGGTACATACAACATGCACACACACACCCCAAAAATGAAAAAGTATGTACCTGAAATAAAAAAAAATCTGGCAAATGTGTCCCCACGTCCTGTTTCTCTGGACACAGGACTGTGTGATCTGTTCTCAGGTTTCAGGCAACATCAGCTAAACACCCGTATGTGAGATACGGCATCGAGACCCATTTTGTTATAGCTCCCGGGTCTTCTGTTGGCATTCTGGCTGCACCTGGGTCCAACACTCAATTAATCGCTGTGGAAAAGGATGACAAGTAGACTAGGGTTTGTTCCCTATCCCACCTGCTGTTCCCCAGCCAGGCACGTTCACGCACTTGCGTTTCCACTGGGGGAAACAGCATCCCTCTTGATGAGAGATTTGCTCCTCCCTGACCTCTTCGTCAGAGACCAATCCCATCTTGTGTTTAAAATCATTACTTGTAAATAGAAGTGCATTAGTGCCAGCCGAGTCCTGCTGGCCTCACCTCTTCTTCAGAGTGATGAATTGATGAAAGAGCGGGAAAGGGCTGGGCAGGAGCAGGCAGTGAGGTCTCTACAGAGCCACAGCCTCTGGTGACACAGGACTCCTAAAACGGAATGAGCTGTGACCTGGGAGATCCCCTTCCTGGAGCTCCTTGGGCACCACGGGAAGTAAAAGCAAGGGCTTGTTGACTTGTTCTCCTCTGCTTTGTTAATCTTATTGCACTTATTTATTTGGTGTGTGTGTGTGTGTGTGTGTGTATGTGTGTGTGTGTGTGTGTGTATGTGTGTGTGTGCAGGTGTGGTTTGTATATGGAGCTCAGAGAACATCTTTCAGAAGTTGGTTCACTCCCTCGGCCGTGTGTGTCTCTGAGGTAGCACTCAGGTCCAGGCTTCAAGGACGTTCACCCGCTGACACATCGCGCTGACTGCTCCTCCCAGCAGATCCGAACCAGGGGTACGGCCCCTATCACAGTTGCCTGCCCCTCCACAAAGCCCCCTGAACTTGTCAAAAGAAGAGCTGAAGGAAGGAGCTGGAGAGATGGCCCAGTGGTTAAGAGCACAGGCTGCTCTTCCAGAGGACCCAGGTTCAATTCCCAGCTCCCATATGGCAGCTCACAACTGTCTGTAACTCCAGTTCCAGGGGATCTGACACCTTTACATAGACATATATGCAAAACATCAATGCACATAAATAATAATAAATTATATACATATTTACACACACACATACATACATACATATATACTTGAAGGAAAAGCCTGAGAGACCACAGGATTTTAGAAACCATGCTTGTGAGTGATCACACACAAGTGGTTTTCTGTCTTTTGCTGGTTATAGTCTGGTAGGGCATAAACATTTAAGCCATCAATAACATAAGTGGAAACAAAAATGGAAAACGTTGAGACTATAAAAACAAAAATTCCAGGTGACTGATAGAGAAGAGAGCTCCCTTTCTGAATAGACCTTGAACAGGCTCTGCCTTCCCCAACTGCCCAGAGGCAGATCTCGTGGAAAACATGCCACCTCAGCCCCTCTGTGACCCCACGAGATGGCCATCTCAGCTTCCAGAGTGTGCCACGCACTGCACATGTGCAGGAGTTTGGGAACCACGTGCCTCTCCTCCTCCACCCCTCCTTGCCTGTCCTAGGTCCTGTCTCTAATGCTATTTCTGTTTTCAATAATATTTTCAGTTCTTCTGTGGAATGCTGTGGTAAAAATGAGAAGAAAAAAAAAAAAGAAGTATTCTTACTTCGACAAGGACAAACAGGCAGGTCAGAATTCAGTCCTTAAGAGTTCCAGAGGGAAATCAGCCATCCATTCTGTGCCTTTTGGAGATGGTGGCTCTTGCCTCATAAGTCCAAAGACTTTCCAATCTGAACCAAGACCCCAGGGAAGCCCACCACTAGATAGAAGGCTCCACCCAAGGCTGGGAGGCGCACAAGAGCCTGTCTCCAACAACTACATTTTCAAAATGACAGTTAAGGCAGTGGAGCCAGGCATGGGGTGGAAGAATAGTTTTGTCTCTCCCAGCAATGCTTCTTAACTCTACAGTTAAATTTTCATAGTCCCTAATAAATTACCACAAGAATCACTGACAAGCCACTTCAGTGCCTGTCATCTTTCCCGAGTTTGTGAGTCGCCGTGGATAGGCCGCCGCTGACCCCTGAGAGCCAATGACTGGGCTCTAAAACTGGGCACAAGTGAGTGTCCTGGAGCTAGCCTTTAGCAAGCCATTGACAAGCCAACTCCAGAGCCCTGTCTACTGAGGAGAGCGGCATTGAAAGTGAGGCTTCAGGGCTGGAGAGATGGTTCAGGGGTTAAGAGCACTGACTGCTCTTCCAGAGGTCCCGAGTTCAATTCCCAGCAACCACATGGTGGCTCACAACCATCTGTAATGAGATCTGGTGCCCTCTTTTGGCCTGCAGTCATACATGCTGTATACATAATAAATAAATAAATCTTTAAAAAAAGAAAGTGAGGCTTCAAGCCGGGCGGTGGTGGCGCACACCTTTAATCCCAGCACTCGGGAGGCAGAGGCAGGCGGATCTCTGTGAGTTCGAGGCCAGCCTGGTCTACAGAGCGAGATCCAGGAAAGGCGCAAAGCTACACAGAGAAACCCTGTCTCGGAAAACCAAAAAAAAAAAGTGAGGCTTCATTTCCAGGCATGGCCTGCCACCTGCACTACATGGACAACGTTTACTAATCCTATTTCATCCGTCCAGCCCTTTGGACTAGTGCTGTTGGGGAGTGTTTGGCTTGACTCCAGTCAAGTTAAAATTCCTGCCTCTTTGGGAATATGGCTTTATACCCATAAAGCCAGATTAATACAGGGCCCATGAGGCAGCTCACTGCTCTGCCAGCCAATAAATATCTCAGATAGAATGGGAATTACCATGAAAACATGATTTCTCTTTTCATCTATGGAGAGATGACAGCATCTTTAGAAGGTGGAATCTTGGGCTGTAGAGATGGCTCAGCAGTGAAGAACACTTGTTGGTATTGCAGAGGACCCAGCTTAGTTCCCACATGGTAGCTCACACCATCTGTAGCTCACCCCCAATTCCAGGGGATCCAGAACCCACCTTGTGCACTGCATACATATGGTGCACATACATACAGGCAAAAGTTTCATACACATAAATGAAAATAATCTGTTTTAAAAGATAATTAAAAATTTTAAAGAGGTTAGAGGCGGCACACACCTTTATTTCCAGCACTTGTGAGGCAGAGACAGGCAGATCTCTGAGATCGAGGCCAGTCTGGTACAGAATGAGTTCCAGGACAGCCAGAGCTACACAAAAAAGGTAGACATTTGTGGGAGGTCTTAAGCCATTAGAGGTATGCCCCTGAAGGAGATGTAAGACCCTACCCCCTGCTCTTCCTCTCTTTTGCTTCCCGGATGCCTTAAGGTAAACAGCATGTCCCCACCTTGATACACCATGCTGCCACTGTCCAGAGCAACATGGGCCACCCCCGAAACTGTGAACCAAAACAAACCTTTCTTTTAAAGTTGATTTGCCGCGGGCATTTATCGTGCTATTGGAAAGCTGACGGAGGCAGACCAGTGAGTCCTCACCGTCCTGACACATATCAGTTCCCACTCCTACTGTGTACCACACCAGACCGTTTGCCCCAGCACTGGCTTACCACATCTCAACACTTGTTAGTGGAATTAATTCGTGACTCAAGAAATAAATATATATTATTGTATTTAATATATATTAATGATTCGATATATATTTAATATATATTTGTATAATTATATATAATTTAATATATAATAATGATTCAATATATAAATATTATATATATAGACTTGGAACACACCGTCTTGGACTGAACTTCGGTTTCTACATCTCAATCTGATTAGAAGTTTCTGGGAGTTCACTAATAATCATGACGGTCCTTCTTGGGGTTGAGTGACTTGGAGGCCTTCCCTGGAGTAGGCTCCAGCTCCATTTCCGAAGGCACACCTTCTGTCTTCCCTCCTCCCACCCCTGACATGGCTATGATCATCTCAGGTGTCTGCTCTGGGTGCTTGGGTTCTCCTGAAGGTCCACCCTACCCCTTCAGGGCCCTCGCTGGCTGGGATGCAGGTGATTATCCTCCCTCACCACTAGAGGGCGAGCTTAACATAAAACACCGATGAACTCCTCCTGACTACCCAAAGCTGGATGCTTTGGTGAGGCAATCGGGACACTCAGTTCCACCCGGAGAGTAGGTGTAACCGGGAGTGCTCAGGTCAGTTCCGTGGCACCAGCTTCCTCCCGCAGTGACGACACACCAGGGCAGCACAGCCTGAACAGGGGAATCCTTTCACCCCAGCGCTGTTTATAGCACACCCCTCTGGGGTCGGGACAAGGCCCCGCAAACAACTGTGCATGACATGCTCAGGAGCGGAGTTCCAGATATTTCTCCGTGAGGCCCCACAGCAGCTCCCCTGCCATTCAGTGAGTCACGTCTGCACAGGTCTAGACCTCAACCCTGGGGTGTGGGTCGGAAGCCTGTGCTCTCTCAGGCCTCGGGTTGGTTTTCACCCCTGCTTTTCTTGTGTTCCTTGGGGTTTTCAGTGTTTTCCCAGCTAATCCTTCCCCTGTCACGTGATTCCTCAAATGAAACTGTATAAATGCATGGTGTCTTTCTCTCGGCGGGTACAGATATGCAAGTCCTGAAAAGAACAACAGATTTGTCTGACTTGTGTCAACACACCAGAGACAGAATGCACTCCTGTTTTGTTTTTGTTTGGTTTGGTTTGGTTTGGTTTTTCGAGACAGGGTTTCTCTGTGTAGTTTTGGTGCCTGTCCTGGAACTCTGTAGACCAGGCTGGCCTCGAACTCACAGAGATCCTCCTAGCTCTGCCTCCTGAGTGCTGGGATTAAAGTCATACACCACCGCCGCCCAGCCAGAATGCACTCTTCATCTCCTTTACACCACCTGGCTATTTAAGGGTCAACTCAGTGGTCTAGATGAGCTCTGGGCAGGGGATGTGAACGTGTAGAGGTGGCCCTTCTTGCCGATCCACTGGATGACAGCAGTTACTGCTCCTCTCACCCCAAGAACCGCCCCTCACACTTCCCACCAGGCAGCTGGTTCAAACGCTGGCAAAGATTCTGCCTGGAGGCACCCAGAACCCATCTCACCCCCGCCCCTAACTAGAGCTGAAGGGATGTGAGATTTGAGAACTAGTCATCGTGACATCTTTGCCAAAGGGTCCTAGATGTGACAAGGGCCAAAATGAGACCAGGCAATGCCATCGCTGAGTCTGTCAGCCAGCTATCCATTATCGTAACAAGTGCCTGCGACAAATAATCTTGGAAAGAAGGAAGGTTTATTTGGCTCATGTGTTTTTTGTTTTGTTTTTTAATATTTGCAGTTTTCCTGACTAGTTTTCCTTCTTTTTACTTTCTTTCTTAGATTTATTTATTTATTATGTGTACAGTGTTCTGCCTGCACATATGCCTGCATACCAGAAGAGGGCACCAGATCTCATTATAGATGGTTGTGAGCCACCATGTGGTTGCTGGGAATTGAACTCAGGACCTCTGGAAGAGCACAGCCAGTGTTCTTAACTTCTGAGCTATCTCTCCAGCCCTTGTGATTTTGAGGTTCAGTTCATGATCAGTTTGCCTGGACATGGACATGGGATGGAACAGTAGATCCTGGTGGGAGCACATTGCACAGAGGCCTCTTTACCTTGTGGCCAGGTATGAAGAAAAATCAAAGAGGAAAGGGTGGGGTCCCACTAGCCATCTTTTCCTTCCTGCCTTGCCTTTCTTTCTAAACATGTGCTTCTGTTTGTGTGTATGTGAGTGTCTCTGTGTGAGTGTGGGCACACCCTCACAAGCCAGATGAAGACAACTTTCAGGAGTCTGTTCATCTCTTTCCACCTTGGGTTCCAGGGTTAAACTCTGGTCACTGGGCTTTTGCGGCAAGTACTTTACCTGCTGACCACCCCTCACCAGCCTTCCCACAATCCCTTGCAAAGACACATGCAGACCTCTCACTAGGTCCCAACTCTCATAGGTTTTGTCATTACCCGGGACCTCAAAACTGGGGACCAATATTTTAACACATAACTTTCTTGGAATATTCGAGATCCACACTATAGCAAAACCTCGAAAAATTTCAGGTCGGTGTAAATCCTTTCTCCCTAGAGAAGCCTGTGAGTGTGCCTCTAACTCCGACTGATGTAGGCTTCCACCTCTAGCAAGTGAAGAGACCTAATGGATGCCACTAAAACCAATGGTTGGTTTGTTTTCATTTTGATTTTTTATTTTATATGAGGTGCATGTAACCCAGGTCAGTTTCAAACTCCCTGTGTAGCAAAGGTGAGCCTCCAACTTCTGATCCCCCTGCTTCTGTCTCCCAAGCACTGGAATTGTAAGCCTGTCACTACCACACCTGGCTTAAACCAGTTCTTGGTGAATTATTACATTCTGGGTAGCTGGAAAGAAACAAAAACATTTTCTTTTTATATTTTTTTCTGTACATGTGTGCATGTGTTCACGTTCGTGTGTGTGTGTGTGTGTGTGTGTGTGTGTGTGTGCCTTGTGTGGAAGCCAGAAGACAACCTAAGCTGTTGTTACTGGGGAACAGTATACTTTATACTTACTTTTTGAGCCGAGGTCCCTCTTTCTCTGGTCTAAGACCCAACAAATAGGCTAGGCTGGCCAGCCCGTGAGCACTGTGGATCTTCCTGTCTCTGCCTCCCCTGTGCTGGGATTACAAAAGCATGACATAGTATAGGATTTTTTTTTTTTTTTTTTTTTTTTTTTTTTTTTTTTGGTTTCTCGAGACAGGGTTTCTCTGTGTAGCTTTGAGCCTTTCCTGGAACTCACTTTGTAGACCAGGCTGGCCTCGAACTCACAGAGATCCACCTGCCTCTGCCTCCCAAGTGCTGGGATTAAAGGCGTGCACCACCACTGCCGGGTCATAGTATAGGATTTTAAACATGGGTTCTGGGGAACAAATTCAGGTCCTTGTGTTTGCAAGGCAAATACTATACTAGCTAAGCCATCTCCCCAGCCCCTCAACATTTTTCTTTCTATTTTTTTAATTAAAATTTATGACAAATTGAAAATTTAAAAAAAAAATCATGCGGCAAAACATCTTCAAAGCAGACAGAACTCTTAGGCTGTCTATCTAGTTTAAGGCAGTTTCTATTTTTAAAAGGCTCAGTTCAGAATAACTTTAGGTCTTCCTCTGGCTGGGAGAGAGAAGTCATGACACCTCTGCTGGTTTCTATGACAACCACCAACAGCTATGATAATGCCAATAAAAGAACCAGGGGACTCGGTCATTTTACCACGTTGTGTGTGTGTGCAGCCAGATGGGAGCTGACGTGTTACGAAGGCAAATGCAGAGTCCACTTAACCCACCTGTTGTGTCTCCATTTTCCAGGGGAGTGTGGGTGGGTTAGCAAAGGGTAAGGCCAGGGCTTCACGCTCGCCTTCATGGGTTCTGCAGATGCATTTTTTCTGTCACTGGGAAGAGATTACTTGGTGACCTACTTCCAGTTATACAAGTTAGACTGTCATGATTCCAGAGGGTGGTGGCTCGAAATAGCCCGTGCATTTGTGCTCAGTGGCAAGCACAAGTTGCTTTCCCACAAAGAAGTTGATTCCAAAGGCCAGGCATGGGATGAGGCTCACTCTCAAGCATGCGTGCTGCAGACTGCAGGTTCCAGACTTGAGACGAACGGGCACAGAGGTCTCTGTCTTTCACTTTAGCTTCTCATGTCCTTTTTCTGGGAGCTTCCAGAAATGTCTCACTTCGTGATGACACATCACACAGGGCACAGGGCACAGGGCACTTTGATAAGGGACCACAGTGCCGTCTTCTCACACTGCCTGAAACACGGCTTTCAGAATACTCAGCTGAGGTTCTTTCACAGCACAGTAGGAATTCAGGACTGGAGGGAGATAGCTCAGGTTCACAGAGAGAGATTGCCTAGCATCTCTGAAGCCCTGGGTTTGATGCCCATGCACATTTCTGGGCAAGGTGATACAGGGCTACCTCAGCAGTTGGGGGTAGGGCAGAGGGTCAGAAATTCAAGGTCATTCTTGGTGAGTTCAAAGCCAGCCTGGGTTATAGGAGACCCTGTCTGGGAAAACAAACGACCCCCAACCCCCAGCCCCAGCTGTAACACCTGAGAGCAGAGTGTGGTGGTTTGAAAAAGTGTCCCCTATAGACCCATGTATTTTAACACTTGACCCTAAGTTCGTAGCTGTTTGGGAAGGTTATGGAACTTTCAGGATGTAGATCCTTGCTGGAGGAAGGGCATCAGTTTGTAGCCGCACCCCACTTCCAGTTCTCTCTACTTCTCTCAGCTTCCTGTTCCTGCTGCCGTGACAGACAACTAATCCTCCGGAACCACAAGGCAAAAAGAAAACGACGACAAGCCTCTTTCTTCTGTAACTTGCTCTCGGTTGTGGCCTTTGGTCACAGCAACAGAAAAGTACCTAACACACAGGAGAGAGGTCTTCCACTCAGTCTGTGTGCAGACGACGGCCAGTCTAGACTTGCCTCTCCATGCTCTCCTTCTCCATTATTATTAGCCACAGGTCCACTCTAGTCCCAGGAGTATCTCAGGAAAGTAAACGTTCCAGAATTTATAGGCCTAGAGTAATAGTTTCTCCAGTATCGGCCTGATGGGCGGATGTGTCAAGGCCTGTATATTTCTGTCTGTGGTGGCAGAGATTTGTTTTTTCTGCGCTAGGCAACATGATCCATGACCTCTTGATATTTAAATTTTTGCGGCAACAAGGCCAACAAGTGCCATTCCTGAGGAATACTGCAGGCTACATGTTTGGACTGTCTCTTGGTAGCGAGGGCTGCTTGAGTTAAGCTGGGAAAAACACTCGTTGAGTCCCACTGTGTTCCAGCCGTGAACTGGTGAAAACTGTTACCTGACTTAAGGTCATGCCAGTCTATGAGGTTGTACAACCTTACATAAGAACTGAGGTGACTCCGTGAGATCCGGCAACATCCCACAGGCCCACACTCAGAAAGTGGCTGAGTCAGAAACTGAACTCAGACTTTTGTGCCCTAGTTCCTGCAAAATACATCCTCCGGAACAGAACAAGAGTTAACTCTGCCTTCCAGCTCAGAGTCTGCGAATGGTATGACCAAGGTCACTGAAATCGCCTCAGGTTGAGCTAGTACTACATGTAGGTCTGTCCATGCCCTGCTCTCCAGCATCTCCTCAGCTCATTACAGCCTGTCCCCTCACTGTTCTTTCCTTATGCCTGATGATAGCCATCACCAGTGGATTGCCCATGAAGTGGCATCGTGACTGTCACTTTTGGGGTAGTGAAGCAGGTGGGGTAACTGATTCTTACTGCTGAGGTCCTTACAGAGCTGACCCTGGTACAGACTGAGAAACTGAGGCCACCCTTTGCCTTGGTTTGGCTGTTCCTGACCTACACTCTGTCTCTCTATACAACAGACCTTTCCTCAAGCCCTGAGCTTCCTGTCTCCAGCTCCACCCAGACTGGAGGTTCCAAGAAAGTGGTCAGAAAACCAGGGTTCACTTTTACCAGTTTCTATTTCTTGGCTGTTGGTACCACTCAATGTCTGTAGGACAGAGGGGGAAATTTGTGAACAAAACAGCCCTGTGGGCATGTGCTTCTTGCCCACTACAGGAAGGAGATAGGAGCATCCGTACTGGCCTTTGAGCCCCATGGCGCCTCCTTCTATCAGTTCTGTTCCTCTAGAGAACCCTGACTAATACAGATGCTCAGGTACCTCAGAGAGGAGCAGTAAACAGACAGAAAATTTGCACATTAATATTGATTGCTAGGTATTAGTAAGCGCTTTACAATGTCTTCCATGGGGTGCTTGCACGTCTCCCATGCCAGGCATGCGCAATTCAGTGGCTGAGCAGGAAGAGGAACATTATCCGCTGCTGTCCATGCTTACACTGTATTCCTTTGTCCCTCATACATTAACACAAATGGGCAAAACAGCAAAAAGGCAAAACTGGCCTTTTGTGTTTGGCTAATGCTTCTGCTGGTCCAAACAGTGCTCCGCAAGAAGTAGTGGTGTACACCTCTGATCCCAGCATTCAGTGGGCTGAGACAGAAAACTGGGAAGAGAATTCGAAGCCAGCCTGGACTACATGGTGAGAATGGTCTTGATGAGGAGGGGTCACGGGAGGAAGGAAATGGACAGGAGGAGGAGGAGAGGAGGAAGAAAAAGAAAAGCGTAGTTTACAAAGTTGACCTCTCCAAGAGAGTGAACCAGATGTCATCCGTGTCCTGAACCAGGCTTCAAAAGGAGCCTTATGCTAAAGACACAGCGGGGCACAGTCACTGCGTCTAATCAAGGTGGTGGGAAGGGTTATCAGAGAGTGCTCAGAGGCCTTTGTATTTGGGAAGTGTGTGTACCAAGGAAACCACACAGTCTTTGGGCAAGAAGAACCAAAGAGCTCCATCTAGTGACTTACTGAGTTCTTCTCATGATAAAACCGGACCCAGGAAAGCAAGACTCCTCTTCACAGACGAGCCCAAAAACAGAACTGTGCAAATAAAACACAAACCCCAAACCACTCCACACAGGACCTCCAACACATGTAAATCCAAGTTTTTTTTATATATAAATAATTAAAATATTTTATGCAAAAAGTTTTATGTTCATAAAACTATATTGGTAAGTAAATAATTTTCATTAATTTAGGAACCCCAGCCCTCACCCCATGACACTTTCTGTATCGATGTCATCACTTTTTGTAGGCCGTATCACCCATATGATCGTGGGATGTGCATCATTTGAAATGTTTGCTACAATATTTATGTTTTCCCAAATCTTACAAACACTTAGGGTTTTGTATGCATTCATGTTAAATTCATGTAACACACAGGAAAAAATTAATAAAAAACTATTTGGGGATGCAGCATTCATTTGATGGGTGATATCGTTCTGTATGCTGTGAATTGTTGCTCTGATTGGTTGATAAATAAAATGCTGATTGGCCAGTAGCCAGGCAGGAAGTATAGGTGGGATGAGCAGACAAGGAGAATTCTGGGAAGAGGAAGAGCAGAGTCAAGAGTCATCAGCCAGACACAGAGGAAGCAAGATGTGAAGGCAGAACTGAGAAAAGGTACCAAGCCATGTGGCTAAACATAAATAAGAATTATGGGTTAATTTAAGTGTAAGAGCTAGTCAGTAATAAGTCTGAGCTAATGGCTCAGCAGTTATAATTAATATAAGCCTCTGAATGACTATTTTATAAGCAGCTGAGGGACCTCTCCGCTGGGTGGGACACAGGAAAACTTCTAGCTACATTCATTAGTGTGTATGAGGAAGCAAGAGTGAAGAAGAGAAGGAAGGCCTAAAGCCAGTGGAATCCAGCCCTTCCTAAGCTATGATAAATGCCTAAAGTTATGATCTAGGGGCTAACAGAGCCTGGGTCTAGTTGGGGTGAGGGCTGGAGCCTTTGTCTGTCAAATATGTTCCTGGAAGACAGAGATGGGTGTCATTGACAGACAAACAAAATACAGTTCCCTGGTGACCATGCATCACATCACATATGGAATTTGGCAACTCACGTGTGGTGGAGGCAACAGATGGAAACTACAGAAATAGTGTGTCTGGCAGCTAGGTGTGGGTGAGTAATTAGCTGAAGTCAACATAGGATAAAAATAAGTATGTGTCTTAGTTAGGGTTTCTATTGCTGTGATAAAACACCACGACCACAAGCAAGTTGGGGAGGAAAGGGTTTATTTCACTTACATTTACACACTATAGTTCATCATGAGGAAGTCAGGGCAGGAGCTCAAGCAGGGCAGGAACCTGGAGACAGAAACTGAGGCAGAGGCCATGAGGAGTGCTGCTTACTGGCTTACTCCTCATGACTTGCTCAACCTGCCTTCGTATTTAGCACCCAGGAGCACCAGCCCAGGGGTAGCACCTTCCTCAGTGAGCTGGGCCTTCCTACATCAGTCATCAATCAAGAAAACGCACCACAGGCCACTCTGGTGGGGACATTTGCTCACCTGAGTCCCCCTCTTTCAAAATGACTCTAGTTTGTGCCAAGCGGAATAAAACCAGCCAGCACAGTATACATTCTTAGAATTAATCATTTTAGGAATATTTAAAGTTTCATTTAAATATCATCCAGATAACACTGTCGTATCTAGGACACAGGGATATTTTTTAACGTTTGATGCCAATACGTGTCCTGAATTACTTTGAAGCGGATCTGGACACTATCTGTGCTATGGTTTGGATGTGGTTTGGGCACGTTTCCCAAGGGTTCATGTGTTGGTGCTCGGTCCAAGTGCAGTGATAAGAAAAGTGTGGAAACATTGAAAAGCAGAGCCAGTAGGAGCCAGGTGTTCAGGCATTGCTCTCGGGCAGACCAGTGCAGTTCCTGAGGACCCCTTGGTAGTGCTCCTCAGAGTGGGAGGATGAAGCAGTCAGTCTGTCTGTCTCTCTCCTGTGCTCTTTTGTTTTTTCTATTTTCAGCCCGGGTGCCTCGTGCATGCTGAACAAGCACTCTGACACCGTTTTCCTTCCTGCATCTTTGTGACATAAACAGACGGCTCACCTGAACCAAAGACTAAGCAGTTAGGGCGGTCTACACTGGAACTTTTGGTCTTTGTTTGTTTGGAGTTTTTGGTTGTTTTTCTAAACGGGGTTTCTCTAGGTAGCCTTGGCTGTCCTGGAACTCACTCTGTAGACCAGGCTGGCCTCAAACTCACAGAGATCCACCTGCCTCTGCCTCCTAAGAGCTGGGATTAAAGATGTGCGCCACCACCGCCCAACAAACTTTTGGTCTTTAATATTGAGCTAAGTAATTTTTGTTGTTTCTAAAGTTCTTAGTTTTAGGCATTTATCATAGCAACAGAAAACAGCCGTCTTAGATACCTTTCCATTGCTGAGGAAAAAGCAATACCATGACCAAGGCTACTTATAACGGAAAGGATTTAATCCATCCTATAGTTGTAGAGGTTTAGGATCCATGATAGTGGAACAACTATAGATAGTACAGCAACAGCTGAGAGCTCCTGTCTTGATCACAAGTAGAGACAGAGAGAACTAACTCAAAATGGTAATAGTCTTTTGAAACCTCAAATCCCACCTCCAGTGACACACTTCCTCCAACAAGGCCACATCTCCTAATCCTCCCCAATAGCCACCAACTAGGGACCAAATAGTCAAACATGCAGGCCTATGGGGGCCATTCTCATGCAAACCACCACATTTCACTCCTCAGCTCCCATAGCTCCTGGCCATATCATAATACAAATGCATTCAGTCCAACCTCAAAAGTCCCCATAGTCTATCACAGACTCAACAACGTTCTCAAGTCCAAGCCTCTTCGGAAACGCAAAGCAATTTCTTAACTGTAACCCCATGGAAAATCAAAAAGCAAATCACACACTTCCAACACACCATGGCACAGAATATACATTACCATTCCAAAAGGGAGGAATGGGGGCATAGTGAGGAAGTACTGGACCAAAGCAAGACTGAAACCCAGCAGGGCAAACTCCACATCCTGTAGCTGCGTGTCTGAGGTCAAAGGCCCTGGATGGCGTTGTCCTTTGCGCTCTGCTGCCTGCAACACACGTCTCTCTTGGGCTGGTTCCACTCCTGGTCTGCAGCTTTCCCTGGCAGACATCTCATGCTCTGGCACCTCTATTTATTACACTTATTTGTTTGTTTGTTTGTTGTGTGTGTGTGTGTGGGGGGGTTCTTTCTGTCTACCAAATGTGTCCCTGGGATTGAACTAGGGTCCAGGCTTAATGGCAGGTGCCAAAACCTGCTGAACCAACTCACTAACTTTTTTTTTTTTTTTTTTTGGCAGGGTCTCTCAGTGAACCTGGAGCTCTCTGGTTCAGCCTGAGTGGCCAGCTAGCAAGCCCTAGTTATCCTCCTGTCTCTACCTTCCCAAAGCAGTGGCCAGCAGACCCAACCATGGGGGTTGGAATCTAACTCAGGTCCTCACGCTTACACACAAGCCTTTTACTGGCAGAGATTCTCCCCTGACCCCGAGTACCTGCAGTTTACATCTGGCCCAGCT
This sequence comes from Peromyscus eremicus, assembly GCF_949786415.1. Taxonomy (NCBI): domain Eukaryota; kingdom Metazoa; phylum Chordata; class Mammalia; order Rodentia; family Cricetidae; genus Peromyscus; species Peromyscus eremicus. The sequence goes on along the minus strand of NC_081431.1, from coordinate 16,047,441 downwards.
GGCTAGTGCCAACCATGCTACCAGTCTTTTCTTCCTTTATTTTTTTTACTCCCTGTTACAATCAGACAATAACCAGCCAGGTGTCTGTTTCTCCTTTCTCCTCTAGGCCGATAAGCAAGCTTCTCTCCTTCTCCCTTGATCTACCATGTAGCTCTTTGTCCACATCTGGTGCTATGTTATTGCTTTCTACACTCGTTGGGCAGAGCACCTTTGCTCAGAATCACTGACTTTATTTAAACTTTTGATTTTTTTGTTCATTGTGATTTAAAAAAAATGTTTATTTAAAATAGTTATTATCTCAATTACTCTCTTGATTCTTCCATATCTAAACCCTGCTAATCAGGGCCAGTACTGGCTTCTTCCTCTGGACTCTCTTTTTTTTTTAAATGCTTTACCTTTATTCTTTTTTTTTAATATTTTTTATTTTATTTTATGTGCATTAGTGTTTTGCCATGGGTGTCCGGTCCCCTGAAACTGGAGTTACAGATAGGTACGAGCTGCCATATGGGTGCTGGGAATTGAACTCGGGTCCTCTGGAAGAACAGTTAATGCTCTTAACCCCTGAGCCATCTCTCCAGCCCCTGGACCCTCTTTTTTAATGAATTAAAAGTTGTCCCATAACACAAGGGTCCTCAGCATAGTGTTTGACACCACCAACAGTACAACCTGGAACAAGTGTCTTGCTTATTCTGCCAAGAGTTAATTCTTCTCCTCATTTGCCACATAGACAACAGTTAAGCCATCTATGCCCCAATTAGGGATAGCAATGCTTTGCTATAGCCATGTATTCATAGATCTTATTTCAGAGCCTAACACACAGGAGGCTCCCTGGGAATGCTTGCTGAATGGCATTAAATGGCTTTTTTATGTACTGGATACAGATCACACAATTACAAAATTAAATTTAGGAGTAGTTTTATATCTACAGCATGCTATAGCTTGGATGTTGAGTGTCCACCAAAGGCCCACGTGTTAAAAGGTGGGCTCTGGGTGGAAGGCAGGTGTAGAACTGTCAGAGAGTCCTAGTCTCATACCTCTGCTGATGGTTGGTGCCTCTGTGTTAGTCCTGGGCCCTGAGGTTCTGGGGAACTACTGTGTGGAGGGAGTGCAAGGTTTGGTGGGGGCTGCTAACGTGAAGTCCTTAAACCACTGCGGGAATGACTACAAGGGAGAGTGTAGCAGCCACCCCCTTCCACCTGCATTTCTGGGCCATGAAGTGAGTAATTCGCTCTGCTTTGAACTTCAGTCATCGCCATCCAGAACGACCACCAGAGGCCCAGAGACCCAAAGCCATGGGCACACCAGATCAAAGGCTGGGACTACACAAACTGCAGAACAAACAAGCCTTTCCTCGTCATAAGCTAATTTTTCAGGTATTTTATTTTTATTTATTTACTTATTTATTTAGGTGTATATGGGTGCTGCTGGGAATCAAATTTGGATTCTATGGAAAAGCATCCCGTGTGCTTAACTGCTGAGCCCTCTCTCCATACCACAGTATTTCTTGATAGTGAGAGAAAACTAACTAGAGCATTTTAAAGAGGGGGTGGGGGGTGGGGTGGGTGTCATATGCTTGTAATCCCAGGACCCGGGGACTGGTGCAGGATCCAGAACCTGAGGCCATTTGGGACTATATAGAGAATGTGTCTCAAAACAAAAGCAAGTTTGACAAAATTTTAAGCAAGTTTAAGACAAAAACAAAAAAAACAAAAAAAACCTACTTAACAATAATCAGTAATTTGGGAAGCCCTCAAAACCAGAACTGGTTCTAAGAAACCCAGAACGGCATTAAAGTCAAGCGAGATTTACAACGCAAAACTGCAAATGGAGCAAACTGAGTGACTTCATTGGATACAGGTCATTTAAATAAACTGGCCCAGCTACTGCACCCCATGGACATTTTACTATCTGTATAATACGTCTCAATCAGCAGGAATGGATTTGGTCTGTAGTAGCTCCCAGAATAGTTCAGTGGGTACAGGCACTTACTGCCGAGCCTGACATCTTGAGTTTGGTCCCTGACTTTGGAAAGTTCTCCTCCGGCTCCAACACACGTCCACAGACAGATATACAAATAAACAAGTAAATGCATTTTTTTTATTTTTTTTTTTTTTAAAGCAAATCTAGCCCAAAGCAATCGTCTCTGACAAATTCACCAACCGAGAAAGGCTGGATGACAGTCCCGGGCACTCAGCCCCGTCACCAGCGTCCCTTATTGCTAATACGCTTCCCCTCCGCCTCCACCCGGGCTTCCCAACCGGCACACGGGCTTCCAAAACTGCAGCGAGCGCTCAGCGTGGGCGACCCCCGGGGCTGCTTCTTTTCGCAATCCCCGGGAGAAGCGGGAAGAACCGGCCCGCCCCGGTCCGGCCTCAGAGAGGACGCGACGCCTCGGGCGGCCAGAGCCGTGCGGGTCGCCGGGCTGCGGGCAACATGGGCCGCCGGCCGCTCCTGTCCGCCAGCGACGCCGACTTGCAGCCGGAGCCCGACGAGGTCCCGCGGCCGCCGCCGCCGCCGCCGCCGCCGCCGCCGGCCCCGGAGGCCGCGCAGCCGCGGGAGCGCGAGGAGGCGTGGGCGTGGCCGTGGGCGTGGCCCGCGCGCGGGCCGAAGGGAGCGGGGCGCTCTAGCCGCGGCGGCGACGACGACGGCGGCCAGGACAGCGGCGGTTGCTGCGCCCGGTACTGGGGTCGCCGCCTGAGGCGCAGGCGCGGTGGACTCAGCCCGCCCCGGGCTGCGGCTCGCTGTGGACTCGTCATGGCGACGGAGCAGAGGCCTTTCCACCTGGTGGTGTTCGGCGCCACTGGCTTCACCGGCCAGTTCGTGACGGAGGAGGTGGCCCGGGAGCAGGTGGCCTTGGAGCAGAGCTCCCGCCTGCCCTGGGCCGTGGCGGGCCGCTCCAAGGAGAAGCTGCAGCAAGTGCTGGAGAAGGCTGCCCTGAAGCTGGGTAACGCGGCGGCGGGGTGGGCAGGGCCGGGCTGGACCGGGCTGGACCGGGCGCAGGTCGCCGAGGGATGGGTGTCTCCCCCCTCCGTGTGCGGCTGCATCGAGCCCTGCCCGAGGATGAGGACCCGACGCCTGGCCGGGCCGGGCCTTGTTCCGCCCCTAAATGAAAGAAAGACAAAATGAAAAGGCTTTTCTCTCCCAGTTTGGGGAGCCCCGCTGTCAAAATAAGAACTCTGGGAGCGCCTCGGTCCATCTCTGTCGTTCTGATGGGTTTGGAGGGTTCTTGGTACTCTACGTCGGAAAGGGAAATAAGATACCGATTTCTCAGAGGTCCGTTGGCGTTTGTGTTTGGGAACAAGAAAGCAAGTTTGAGTTGTACTAATAACATTATAGGGCGCTTATTTATCGGTTTATTTTGGTGATAGGGATTTGTCTCAGCACTTCCGAACGTGCTGTGCATACCACTAGCTGCTTGTTTTTTTATTTGTTGTGCTTTTGGTTTTTAGTTTGTGGTTTTGCATGTAGAAATCCTCCAGCAGTCCCGATTTTAGGTGTTGGAGGCAGTGTAGGCTGGCCTGGCCCTAGAGATCTCCTTGCTTCATCTTCCCAAATGCTGACATTAGCACTGCCACGCCCCCTGCAGTCATCTTATTCTTCATAAAAATGTGGCCTTCCCGCCTCGCTTTTTATGTTTTGGCTGTTTACTTATTCTTTCGACTTCTGTTCAGCTTACATTTACTGAGTAGTATTTTCCTTGCTAGGCCTTCTAAGTGTTGTGATATACACACACACACACACACACACACGTCCTACTTTCTAGTTGGGGGAAGCACTTGACTTAGAACCCAATAGCCTTGGAGTTTGGCAACTAAATCTCCACCTAAGACAAGTCACACTTGTTCTCCATTCTTTCTGTTCAGTCTTACAGCTCCACACACACAGAGTGAGAATACACGGTCTTTTGTTCTGTGGTTATACATAGACGATAGCATGCAAGCTAGATTGTCCTGCAACTCTTAATGCTGCCACCACTAACACAACCTTGACAGAGAGGTTTTGGATGTTTATTTATGTTTTCTGGAAAACATGTCATTATTAAAATACATTTTTTCATTTTCCTTCCTCAGTGAGGTGCTATAGCAGTGGTTCTCAACCTGTGGGTTGGGACCCCTTTGGGAGTCAAATGACCCTTTCACGGGGGTCATCTGAGACCATGGGAAAACACAAATATTTATATAACAATTCATAACAGTAGCAAAATTACAGTATTATGAAGTAGCAATGAAAGTAATTTTATGGTTGGGGGTCACCACACCATGAGGAACTGTATTAAAGGGTCACAACATGAGGAAGGTTGAGAACCACTGCTCTATAGTTATAGCCTCTTACTTACTTACCATCTACACTGCCAAAATTAGGTGACTTTGGAGAGTATGCCCTGAGTCAGTGGAGACTTGCAGTGCTCAATTGGGTCGATTAATTCCAGTTATTTCCTTATACACTTGAATGATTTTATGTAGGCTGGACTGCTTAAAAATGAATTCACAGGGCTGGAGAGATGTCTCAGCAGTTGAGAGCACATACTGCTCTTGCCGAGGATCCATATTCAGTTCCTAGCACCCATGTTGAGTGACTCACAATCCCCTGTAACTCCAGCTTCAGGAAGGATCTGATACCTTTGGTCTCCTTGGGCTCCTGCACTGAAGTGCACATACATACATATAGATGCACACACATTAGAAAAATAATAGCGGGGGGTTGGTGGAGGCACACACCTTTGATCCCAGCACTTGGAGGCAGAGGCAAGTGGATTTCTGTTTGAGTTTGAGGCCAGCCTGGTTTACAGAGCGAGTTTCGGGACAGCCAGAGGTGTTACACAAAGAAACCCTATCTTGAAAAACCAAAAAAAAAAAAAAAAAAAAAAAAAATTAAAATGTAATAAATCCTTAAAAATGTTAAAAAAAGTGAATTGGCCTGAGTCCTGTTTAGTTCTCATGGTGTTGACTTTTGACAGTCTCCTTCCACTTCCTATAATTGGATCATATATAATTGTTTAGTAACTAGTTCTGTGAGAGAAATATCTTGGAGAGGAAGACAGAGCAATCATCTACTCAGCACCTAGACTAGATGGTAAAGTTTTCATGGTTGAAAGTTTTCAATATGTTAGTCCAATTAGTAACTTTGCAGTCACTGACTACTATAAAGAGGTGATCTAGAAGGTCTCAAATTGATGTAGACTTGCTTGAAATGCCTTTTTTTAACTTTAGGGAGACCGACACTGTCATCTGAAGTTGGAATAATAATCTGTGATATCAGTAATCAAGCCTCACTTGATGAAATGGCTAAAAAGGCTGTGCTTGTCCTCAACTGCGTAGGACCTGTAAGTAATCAACCCTTCTTTGTATCAGAACAAACAATCCTTTCATTTCTAGCAAAAGCTGGCATTTTATATTCCAGAGGAACAGAAGGGCAGAAGACAGACGACTTGCTTGATTCCTTAGGGGAGTCTTTTGATTGATATGACCAAAGTCTCCCAAAATAGTGTCACGCTTTTTGTGACACTGTCTTTGGAGAATGTGCTGATTGGATCCCCCTACCCTACCCTCCTCCTTTTTAATGTAAAAAAAAAAAATGTTTGATGAGCCAGAAAGATGAGTTCAGTCACCAAGACCTGCACAGTGGAAGGAGAGAAGTGATCCCCAAAGTTGTCCTCTGGTCTGCACACTTACACCATAGCATGTGTGTGTGCATGCACACACAGGCACACTCACATACACACTAAACAAATAAGTTAATTTTACATTTTTAAATTCTTGTAGTATTATATAGCATGTTAAAAGGCAGCATAGGCAGGAACTAAAAGCAGATTAATTTATTTATTCATTTATTGAATGTCTATCCTATATAAGTAGGTTATTCTAGGCAACTAGGACATAATCATGACAGGAAATTCTGTATGGAGTTTACATTTTTGTGGGGCAGATAAGAATATAATATTGTAATAGTAGAGAGTGACAAGTCAAATGAAACAGGACAGTCAGATACAGGTATTGGCACAACAGTTTCTCATACTCTATCTTTTTTTTTTTTTTTTTTTTTTTTTTTTTGCCAGATAGGGTTTCTCTTTGTGTAGCCCTAGCTGTCCTAGAACTCACTCTGTAGAGTAGGCTGGCCTTGAACTCCACCTGCCCCTGCCTCCTGAGTGCTGAGTTTAGAGGCATGCACCACCAGCCCTCATAGTCTCTCAAGACATGTTTCTAAGGAATTGGCATTTGAACAGAGATCAGGATGAAGGGAAAGAGTAACCTGGATGACTATTTGAGAAGAATCCTGTCCCGGGGAAAGCAGTTACAGAGGTCCCGGATGAGCCTGTGCTTGGCAAGACTGAAAAAAGTGAGAAAAGCGAGTGTGCTGGGCCTAGGAGCCAGCAGAGAGAGAATGTGTGTGGAAACCCTCAGGAGCTAGGTTGTCTGGGCTCTTACAGACTGGTTAGGAACTAGATATTTATTTTATTTTTTTCTAAAATAGTTTTATTTAACTTTATTTTATGTGCATTGGTGTGAAGGTGTCAGATCTCCTAGAACTGAAGTCACAGACAGTTGTGAGCTGCCATGTGGGTGCTGGGAATTGAACCTGGGACCTCTGGAAGAGCAGCCAGTGCTCTTAACCGCTGAGCCATCTCTCCAGCCCTGGATTTTCTTTTAAAAATGAGCAAGAGTCATTGAAGACCTGATTTCATTTTTAGGTTTTTCAGCTTCTGAGATGAAAAGTAGCCAAGGGACCAACAGCAGGATGGGCCAGGCCAGACAGACATGGAGGTAGTAGCAGCAGAGGTGGTTAGAAGTGGTTGGGTAATCTGGGTGTGGTGCTGTATGCTTGTAATCCAGCACTTTGGAGGCTGAAGGTGTCTCTTTCTCAAGCTAGCAAGACCCTGACTTAAAAAAAAAAAATGGTTGAGTTTAAAGTTTATTTTAGTGTTTTAAAAGGAAAACAGCTCTTGCCTTATACTGGATATTGGGTATGAAAAGGTCACTTCTAAACTGGGTGGTGGTGGTGCATGTCTTAATCCCAGCACTCGGGAGGCAGAAGCAAGCAGATCTCTGTGAGTCTGAGGCCAGCCTGGTCTACGGAGAGTTCCAGGACAGCCAGGGCTACACAGAGAAACCTTATCTCAAAAAAAAAGAAAAAGGTCACTTGTAAACTTTTGACCTTTACAAGGTAACCATTGATAGTATTTACTGATCTGAAGAAGCCATCATAATTGGCAATATGTTGGAAAACTAAACATCTAAAATGTTGTTTATATTTTTCTCGTTGTTACTAGCTTAGGGTCTGTCAAGCACATTGCTGTGATCAGTGTAACACTCTGAACAACACCTTCCTCCTTTGCTCGGTACTGTAGAGAAACTGACCCTGGAGAGTCTAACTGAAATCCCTCACCTGAACATGAACATGATTTAACATGTGTGTTAAATCACACAGCACAAGCACAGTGTTGAGTCCCGCACCACACAACATCTCGGTTTCTTTCCCTTGGCTGTTCTAGTCTACCCTGAGGCAAACGGAGGGTTCACCACTCTTCCTTTACACTCTGATCATTCCTTCACTTAGCTGATTACTTCCCAGCTCCTCCCTTCCTTTTTATCTTTGGAAGGATATTGCTGTGCAGGCCAGATTATCCTCGAATTCACAACCATCCAGCCTCAGTTTCTCCTGACTGCAGGGTTCTAGGCATGAGCCATTTTTCTCCATGAACCTAGAAACTGATATCTTTGTCTTCATGCTACCCGATCTGCTCATTTACTGTGTACCTCCAAGTAGCACCCTGATCTCTGCCTTCATCTCTTGTCACAAGGAAGAATTCTTGTGCCTGTTGGGCACAACATGTGAAGGCTTTATGCTTATAATTATATATTTTCCTATCTTTATTGGGTGGTGTATTTTTCGTTTTTGTTGGATTCTTTCTTTTTAAGATGTGGTGGTGGTGGTGGTGGTGTGTGTGCATACTCACAGTCCAGAAGAGGCCGTTAGATGATGGTGGCATGGGAGAGTTCCACACACAGCGACAGCATCAGTTATTTAGTCATTCCCTCAGGTGATTCAGGTTGTGAGGTCCCTGTTGGATTTTCTGTCAGCACGTAAGTGATTATATCACTCATTTTTTAAAAAACTCCCCTTGATTTCATAAACCCTTCTAACTATACTGTTTGTGTGTGTCCCTCTTTAAAGCTCCTGGGAAGAGTTCCTGTTGCCTCCCTCCCTCCCTCCTCCTCTACCCAGATCTTGCCAGGCTGTTGCCCGCCCTGTTTCAAGTCTCATCCTGCCAGATGCACTCACCTCAGTCCTCATTGAACCACCTCTCTGCATCTGTTCTGGAACTTTCTGCCTTTTCTTAATTTTTTCCCTTTAATTTTTGAGATATAATCTTATTTGATAACTCCAGGCTGTCCTGGATCTCACTATTAGCTTTGGCTGTCTTCAAATTCATGGTAATCCACCTGCCTCAGCTTCTGAGTGCTAGGATTATAGTTGTGAGTCATCATAACTGGCTCATTTTCTCTGTTCTTTACGTGGTTTTTGAATTCTCTCCCAGTTTTCCCCCTACGCAGCGGATTCATCTGTCTTCAGTATTAGATCTCTGTATCTGTCTCTCTGTGCCGAGGCTTCAAGCAGACACTCCTCCTGTTAGATGAGCAAACAAGCATTAGGCAGCAGTAGGAGGAAAAAGCTAGGTGAACGAGTCTGTCACTGTGGCCCCCTTGGTGGTGTGGAACTCTCCCATGCCACTGAAAATACCACTTGTATCCTGTATTTGGTATTTGACCGCTTGACATGACCCAGGAGTTAATCCACATTTCAATTATCAATAAATTATTGTTACTTATAACAATTTATAAATATTTATAAATACAAATCAATTATGAATAACATTTTATTTTTTCATACCCCAAATTAGCATGAATAAAAGTTCCTATATTTACTGTCAGGTTCAGTGGATCATTTTGTATACCCCTGGTGGGGGTACACCTAGCTGGGAGCCCACTGGCTTAGGACATGGAGTGTTGAGAACTGATTAAATCCAAGATTATTACTCGGAGTGTCTCTGAGTGTCTTGTACAAACTCAGGGGTCTAATGAAGAAAAGTCTTTGTATTTATTTTATATAATGTACATATCTATACCGTGTGTGTGTGTGTGTGTGTGTGTGTGTGTGTGTGTGTGTGTGTGTGTGTAGGTTCTTGTGGAAGCCAGAAGAGGGTGTCAGATCCCCTGGAGCTGCAGGCAGTTGGAAGCTGCCTGATGTGGGTACTGGGAACTGAACTCAGGTCCTCTGCAAGAGCAGCAAGTGCTCTAACCACTGACATCTCTGCAGTCCTATAACAAAAAATTCCTAACAGCATAATAACACAGAGCTAAGTTAGCGGAAATTTCTCAGATTCCCCAATGGATAAGTGGCAGTGTGTGATGGAACAGTGTAAGGAGGGGGTGTTGTGGCGATAGGAAGATGTGCGCTTTCTTGACGAAGTGTTAGTGTTTTTAAGTGGTTATTAATGTTTTACACGTGGCTTGTTAGTATTGGTGGGTAAAGCCTGAGAGCTGCGTCTCACCAACTGAGACATGCGAAGTGAGCCTGAGGCTGTGGTGTTGGGAGCTAGCCCAGCAGATGCAGAGTGGAAGGAGGTGGTTCCGGGTGGCAGAAACAAACACAACTGGGTGTGACACTCTGTTGTCTTTAGAACTGCTGGAACGTGAGAATTAAGGGGCTGTGGTGTGACGTGATGCTTAAGAACTTGTGACAAGATAAGTTTAGACTTTATAATGTAGGCACTGGAAAGCTGGGGAAAAATTCTGAGCAGATAAACTAATATAACTGAGGAAGAAGGAAAGGTTGTATCAGACTTTTATTTTAAAATAATAATTTGGGGCCTGGAGAGATGGCTCAGTGGTTAAGAGCACCGGCTGCTCTTCCAGCGGTCCTGAGTTCAAAACTCCCAGCAACCACATGGTGGCTCACAACCACCATGTAATGAGATCTGACACACAGGCAGAACACTGTATACATAATAAAAATAAATAAATCTTTAAAAAAATAAAATAATGATTTGATATTCCTTTGAAAATTGGCTAGATTGGATACTGTGAAGCGATTGGGGTTTTTGTGTAGAAAATTAGGTGAGAGGTAATATAATATGGACTTGGCATATTTTAGGAGACAGATTTGACAAAACTTGCTGACTTACAGGGAGGTAGGCTGAAAGAAAGCTTCCGGTTTTGAATTCTGAGGATTGTATGTAGAGTGACACTGCTAATGACTGGAAAGATGATAATGTGAGTGCCGTGTGCCTATGCCGCTGGCTCGTCTTCGCAGCAGCCCTGTGAGGGAAGTGCTGTTGTCCCTGGACTGTGGGAGTGTGAGTGCGCGTGTGTCCTCTTTAAAGTCTTCCGGGAGACCCGAGTACTCTAGTAAAGGTGAAGTTCAAACTGCTGACCAACACTCCTGGTCCTTCCTCATCCGACCTCAGTGCTTCTTTCCAAGTTCATCTCTCACTACTTCTGGCCCAGCCAGCTTGTGCTTTTACCAGTAGGAGCTCTCTTTTCTTATAGCTGTGCTCTTATTTTTGCTTTTATTTACCTTTCCATGCAAGTCTTTGTTCTTTTGGTATCTAACTCAGGTCAGTTATTTCTTCTGTAAAACTTCCCGTTCTGTCTCTAGTTAGAGGTAAACATGCAGGCCTCTGAGTCCATTGCACCTTTAGATAGTGAGAGGCGGTACAGTACAGTTAGTTACCTTAGTTTATCTGTGTGTTACTATTCTGTCCTACCATGTGGGTCCCTAGGATTGAACTGAGGTGCTTTTACCTGCTAAACTGTCTTATCAGCCCAGCATGTGATTTTTAATAACTTAAGACCACACTGCTAAGAGTGAAGTGGCATTTTTCTTGTGAAATCTTTGTGCGTGTGTGTGTGTGTGTGTGTGTGTGTGTGTGTGTGTGTGTGTACGTGTACGTGTGTACCACAGCACAGTTATGGTCAGAGAAGAACCTACCTTGTTTAAAACAGGGTCTCTTTTTGCCACTGCATACACCAGGCTTGCTGGCCCATGGGCTCCCGGACATTCTCCTGTCACCTTTCAGTTCACCATAGGAGCATGCAGATTATGCACATATGTCATGGATTACAGACATGCGGTACCACGTCAGGTCCTTTACAGGGGTTCTGGGGATCTCAACCCAAGTCCTCAGGCATGTTTGGGAGGTGATTACACACTGAGCCTTTTCCCCAGCTGTACAATGGCCTCTGGCTCAGTTAAGCTTGTGAAGTAAGAATAACTTACTGGTTTTCTTTATTTCCCCAGTTTCGGTTTTATGGAGAACCTGTAGTTAAAGCGTGTATTGAAAATGGAACAAGTTGTATTGACATCTGTGGGGAGCCTCAGGTACGTAAATCAAAAAGGAGGAAACAAAACTAGCCATTCGTGAGTTTTCTGCGAAATGCAAGCATATTTCGAACTGTTTTGTAGGCATTTTGAAGGGGACAGCTGTGTTTCTAGTTTTTAGAGCTGGTCTTCTCTTGGTGTTCTAGTCCTAGCTGGAGGAAGAGCACTGATAAGATCTTAGCTTCATTGTTCTTGAAATGTTCTTTTACATCTTTAGTTATTTCCATTGTGTGTGGATGTGCTGGTTTTTATGTTACTGAATGCTGTAAGATGAATTATTAATGCAGTATGTTGTAATTCTCAGGTTGTCTCTTAGAAACTTTTTCATTATAATTTCCCTCTTTAAAACTATGTACTTTTGTAGCATTACAGGAAAAATAAATGTAAAATCCCCTCCACTTGGGCTGGGGATGTAGCTTAGTTGGTAGAATGTGTGATTAGCATACACCAGACCTTGGGTTCCATTCACAGTAATGCATAAACCTGGTGTGCTGGCACATGCCTCGAATTCTAGCTCTCTGGATGTGGAGGCAGGAGGATCAGATGGACTACAGCATGAACTACAAAAGACCCTAACTCAAAACAACACAAAACAGAGGAAGCAGGAGGATCCGTGTGAGTTCCAGGCCAGCCAGGGCTACACAGTGAAACCCTATTTCAGAAAAAAAAAAAAAAAAAAAAAAAAAATCCTCTCAATTTAAAAGTTTTAAGTGAGGGCTGGAGAGGTGGCTCAGAGGTTAAGAGCACTGTTTGCTCTTCCAAAGGTCCTGAGTTCAATTCCCAGCAACCACATGGTGGCTCACAACCATCTGTAATGAGATCTGGTGCCTTCTTCTGGCCTGCAGAGATACGTGCAGACAGAATACTGTATACATAATAAATAAATAAATCTAAAAAAAAAAAATGTTTAAAAAAAAAAAAGTTTTAAGTGAGAGATGATGGGTTTGGTGGTCAACTCAGTAGTAGACAATGTACTTAGTATGTGTGAGCCCCGAGTTCAATCCCCAGCAATCTCCAGAAAATATATATATATATATGTGTGTGTGTGTGTGTGTGTGTGTGTGTGTGAGATATGTTATAAAATGTAAGTATTATATATTTAAATTTAAATGGTCTCATTAATGCTTGCCATTTGCCAGACACTGTGCTAAGCACCTTGTATAACTCTTTGAAAACATATCTGTACTTTTCTTCTTCCCTGTTTTATAGATGAAGAAATCGAAGTTTAGAAAGTTAAGTAATTTGCTCATAGCCATACACCTAGTAAACGGAAGTAGGATTTGGTCTGCCATACTGTGGGGGTCCTGTGTGAACAGGCACTGAACTCCCCTACCACCTTCAGAATGTAAATTCCTCTGTTCTGTAGTATCTACTGATCGTCATCAGCATGCTATACATATAATCTACGCTTAGAGATCATCAATTGTGTTATAGATCGGAAAAGACTAGGAAAGTGTGAATTATCAGAGCAGGAAGGACACGTGGCTTAAACAAAAACCAATTCTGTGTTGTTTAAAACAATCCAGAGTGTAGACAATGGTGAACGGCTTGTGAGTTATTCTGTAGCCTACCATGAGAGTGTTGTCAAAGCCGACAGGTCTGCACTTTGCCCCTCCGCTCTCTCGTTCCCTTTGTCCCAGTTCTGCTCCTGCTGTTTATTTACTTTGGTACAAAACAAGTACAGAACCAGGAATTACCCTGACAATCAAAACTGCCCTTCAATCCTCCTTCCTAAGAAGGAGTTTATTGAGACTCACATTTGGAAATAAAGTGTGTGCAGGAGGTATAGCACTCTTGGGGCCCCAGGTGCATTGAGAAAAGACCAGAACAACAAACAAACAGAAATACACACAACCTCCCCCAAACCCCAATAAATGTCCAGAATATACAGAGCACCATTTTTAAAGATTATTTTACTTTACATATATGAATGTTTTGTCTGCATGCATGTCTGTGTACTACTTGTGTGCCATGCCTGATATCTGTGGAGGCCAGAAGAGGGCATCAGATACCCTGGAACTGGAGTTACAGATGCTTGTGAGTTGCCATGTAGATGCTGGGAATTGCATCTGGGTCCTCTTGGAGAGCAGCCAATGCTCTTAACTGCTGAGCCATCTCTCTAGCCTCAGAGAACTATTATATATCAATAATAGAAATATAAAAATACAAACAACCCAGTTTAAAACTAATGATGAGAAGATATAGAAAGGATTGAGAATTTCACTTAGTGGGAGGCAAGCACAAATCTCTGCATTCAGCCCCCAGTACAAAAGAGAGAGAGAGAGAGAGAGAGAGAGAGAGAGAGAGAGAGAGAGAGAGAGAGAGACCAAGCTAGCTGCCCTGCCCTCAGGAAGAGAACATAGCTACAGCACAGAAGCCTGACAAACACTGCCTCAGCCAAGTGTCCAACGGTGGCGTGAACACAAGTAAGCCCAGCTGACAGGATGGCTCAGTGGGTGGAGGTGCTAGACTCAAAGCCTGTATGTGACCTGCATGTGCTCTCTGGATCTCCTGTGAAGGCAGAGACTGACTCCACACACACAGCGACACACAGCCTTCCCAGCACCGTGCATGTGTACATGACAGTAAACTGAGGGATTGTAAGTTACTCCGGCATGTCAACAGGGTGTATCCTTCTTCCTAAGTCACTTTAATCTTAAGAAGAACATTAGATAATTCTAGTAGCTGGATAATCTATAAAATTGCTGATGTGTGTTCTTCAAAACAATCAAGGTTGTCAAAATCAAGGGAAATATGAAAAACTTGCTGCCAAAGGGAGTCTCAGGAAACTTAGCATCTGGGTGTGATGTGGTATTCAGGGATCTTGGGACAGAAAAAGGACACTGGGTAAAATTGTCTACAGGAACAAATTAGGAATGGACTTTAAGGCAGGCCTGTAATCCCAGCTACTCAGTAAATTGAGGCAGGAATATCAAAGTTCAAGATCTGCCTCAGATAGAGTGAGCTCAGGACCAGCCTGGGCAGCAGTGAGACCCTGTGTCTGAATAAGCAGAGCAAAAGACTGGGAATAGCTCCAGTGGTAGAGCTCCTGCCCTGTGATCCGTAGTACCATTAACACGGTGGGGGGCCTGGAAAGACGGCTCAGTGGTTAAGAGGTCTTCTTCCAGAGGACCCGGCTTTGATTCTCAGCACCCGCATGGTGGCTCACAACTCTTAACTCCAGTTCCTGGGGATCTGATGACCTCTTCTGGCATCCATGGGCATCAGGCACACATGCAGGCAAAACACCTTACCATATACACAGATGTATGTATGTCTATGCATGCATGTATGTATGGGGGTGCTGAGGAGATGGCTCAATGGTTAGCACTAGTTGCTCTTCCAGAAACCTGGGTTCAGTTTCCAGCTCTGGCGTGGCTGCTCACAACCTCTGTAACTCCAGTTCCAGGGGTTTCAGTGCCCTCTTCTGACCTCCAGGGCACTGCACACATGTGCTACATAGACACACATGCAGGTAAAATACCCATACATGCAAAATGAAAATCATTTTTTTAAAGGAGAAGATTTAGTTACTAAGGTATCAGTTTTGGTTCATATTTCTAACAAATGCCAGTATAAAAAGTGTTAATAATGGCAGAAACTGAGTTTCAGTCAACATGGAAGCTCTCTAATCTTTTTTTTTCCTATAAATCTAAGTATTCTAAAATTTGGTGTAGCTGAGGCTGTATATAGTCCAGTGAATAGAGCCCTTGCCTAACATAGCAGGCCCTATGTTCCATCCTAGCACTCAAAAGACCAAAGCAAAACTCCACACAATTTAGACAGGGATTTGAACAGGCGTTCTTCTGTCCTCTATCAGCCCCTTTCCTACCCCGTGTGTAGATAATGTCTGGAAAGCTCATCTGGGTAATGCAATCTGGGGTAAATTTTTTTATTTAAAAAAAAAAAGTGGTTTACAGTGAAAATGCATCCTGAAATAATCATTTTTAGTTATTAGTTAGACGAGTGCATCCCTGTGCATGCTGTCACACTGTGGCTTGGGGTTAGTATTTGCAGAATATGTGAAAACCATTGGGCAGGTAATACTGTGCTGCAGGCCACATGCTTGCATTTCCAGTTTAATGGCTTTGTCTTTAGGAAAAATCATTTAATATTGGTCTAGGTGTTTCTATAAACTCTGATTCACATTTTTGTCCTGGATCTTTTAGTTTCTGGAGCTAATGCATGCGAAGTATCATGAGAAAGCTGCAGAAAAAGGGGTTTATATCATTGGAAGCAGTGGCTTTGACTCCATTCCAGCAGATCTAGGAGTGTTATACACCAGAAATCAAATGAACGGTAATTACTGGTCAATAAGAATACTTAAATCTCACAGCAGAAGGACTTTGTGTTTGTAGCCATGGTGACTAGGCCAGCACTCTCTCTACCCTGAGCTACATCCCTAGCCATGTGATATATGTTTTTTATTCTTTTTGTTTTGTTTTGTTTTTTGTTTTTTGTTTTTTGAGACAGGGTTTCTCTGTGTAGCTCTGGAGCCTGTCCTGGATCTCACCCTGTAGCCCAGGCTGGCCTCAAACTCACAGAGATCTGCCTGGTTCTGCCTCCCAAGTGCTGGGATTAAAGGCATGTGCCACCACTGCCCAGTATGTTTTTTATTTTAACAGCTTTAAGTATTTTCTTTTGTCTTTGTTTTTTTGTGGTACTGGGAATTGAACTTAGGGCCTCACAAATGCTAGGCAAGAGCTCTACCACTGAGCCATATTCCCAGCCCATGTTTGAAGTATTTTAGAAGTCACCACAAGGAGTGTTTAGTGTTTTTTTCTGAACATTTGCAGTAAATTTCAATTACTATTGAAAATTCCTTGAAAACAATATGTTTAAGCCAGAATCATTCCCCTGAGTGCTGTGATGAGCTTTCCAGGATGAGCAGGTTAAGCTGTTGTCTTGCTGGAGAAGATTCTTAGCCTTGTTCATTTAAATACTGCAGGAGAGTTTGTCAACACTACCAGTTAGTCATGCTAACCTCTTCTTTCTGGAGTTCTTCTGGCCTTATTAACTGTGTTTTCATCTGTGGATAATAACATAATAAAACTGTTGTCTGTGCAGATTTTCTGATTTTTTTTCCCAGCTGTAAGCTTAATAAAAATGCCCCCCACCTGATTGGCATAGTTTATTACTTGTCCTGGTTGAGTAATTTGGGTTTTATTTGATTTGACCTTATACCATCTCTTATCCCTTTAGGTACTCTGACTGCAGTGGAAAGCTTCCTGACTATACACTCAGGACCTGAGGTCAGTTTCCTTCCTGGCTGTCTTTTCAAGCTAATATGAAAAATACTTTGCAAATGATACATGGCTCTTAAAAAGATTTAGACTAATCTTTATATGCATTTGTCCTTTTTAGTGTGAGAGTCACTATTTAAGTTTTAGAAAGTGAAGCTAGTGAATGACTTTGCTACATTAGAGTGACTGACTGTGATCACAGTGCTAAGACTCCCATCTGTAGTAAAGGTCACATTAGTGCCAGTCAGCATGAATAAGTAAGGGAAGAAGAAAAAACTTGTGTTGGGGTAAATGGTGAATATAACCAAGCAATGGGTAGTATTGCTGCCTAGTTAGCCATAAAAATTCATGCCAAAATTATTAATTGCAGGAGTATGTCTTGTACAAATGGAGGTGAAATGTAATAACTCTAAGTTACTTGATCTTACCTTTCAGTATTACCCATGAGACATGTTTAACTTGTGAAATGTTTTCTTAGGGGTTGTGTATTCACGATGGTACCTGGAAGTCAGCAATTTACGGTTTTGGAGATAAGGGTAGTTTAAGAAAACTACGGAGTGCATCAGGTCTGAAACCCGTCCCGATTATTGGCTCAAAGTTGAAAAGAAGGTAGAGTAATTTAAAATGTGTTCTGTACTACTTTAGTCTGTGTGTTGCGTTGCTGTTGGTTGGCTGGTAATGTTCTACTAGGAAAAGCTTGGAGACTTTTTTGATAAGTTCCGAATTATTTTCAAAGTGAAAATGTAATTAGCATATTATACTAAGTTTAAGTACTTTATTATTTTTATTTTTATTTTATTTTATTTTTTGGTTTTTAGAGACAGGGTTTCTCTGTGTAGTTTTGGTGCCTGTCCTGGATCTCACTCTGTAGACCAGAGTTTGAGGCCAGCCTGGTCTATTCAGTGTGAGTTCCAGGACAGCCAGGGTTACAAGAGAAATTATGTCTCTAACCCCTGCCCCCCAAAAAGTGATCACTTAACATAATTAATGTGAATAAACCTCATGTGTGAGAATGTTATCAGATAAGATATAAGAGTTGGGCCGGTGAGTGGTGGTGAAGTCAGTCTCTAGAGAAGCTGATGGGTCCAACACTGTGCGTGTGTGTGTGTGTGTGTGTGTGTGTGTGTGTGTGTGTGTGTGTCAGTAGTATGAAGAATAACAAAGTGTCATTGTTACTATGGGGTAGGTATGGGGAACAAAGGAAAACTATTAGAAACCCATTGAACTAAAGGCACTCTTGCCTTATTAATCACGTCAAGAAAGGTTTCTGATTTTTTTAATTTGGAAATTTATTAGCCAAAGTCATGATCACTGTAGTAATTAGAGGAAATGTAACATTTTCATGGCTCTGTCTTGCAGGTGGCCAGTTTCTTATTGTAGAGAGCTGAACTCATATTCCATTCCTTTTTTGGGATCTGATATGTCTGTCGTGAAGAGGACTCAGCGTTACTTACATGAAAATTTAGAGGACTCTCCAGTAAGTAAATATGTCTTATTTATTAATGAAGAGTAAGCCCATGTTTGTTTTAGTTCTTCAGTATGTTTAATATCTTAAAATTTTGATGTTCATGTTTATAAATTAAAAAAAGAGTAAATAATGTGTATAAGGTTAGATCATAAACATGGTACCAGCCTTGTGTAAGATTTAAATCTGGCCTTCTGTAGAATCAACAAAACCACCCAACTGTCTCTGTTTAGTGCTTCAGCTGCTAGAATTCTATTTCTGTAGTGGTTTTTGGAGATGTCTTGGCCCCCACCTTTGGGTCTCCTTCCTACCTCTAGAATACTAGCACATCCTTTTGGTGAAGGAATGAGTTGTTCATACTGAGACATCAAGAGGAAACTATCTCAGGTTAAAAGGTGGAGGGTGAACTAGATGTAGTGGCTTATGACTGTAATCTCAGCATTCAGGAAGTTGAGGCAGGAGAATTTCTATGAATTCAAGGCCAGCCTGGGCTATATAGTATTATTACTAGACTCAGATAAATTGTATATTATGTGGACTTTGGTGTTCAAGTAGAGCAAGCTAATTGTCATTTGTAGCAGGTCCTTTAAAACATAGGCTCCTAGTGTTGGGTTCTGAAGAAGCTGTCAGAACAAAATGCAGTCATCAAATGGAAATTGCTCCCTTCAGTGTTGCTAACTAAAGAGTAAGAGCAGCACAGGCACCATCCTTTGTACGCAATTAATACCCTGACTTCGTGTTGTGCACCCAGGTTCAGTATGCTGCTTACGTAACAGTGGGAGGCATCACCTCTGTTATTAAGCTGATGTTTGCAGGACTTTTCTTTTTATTCTTTGTGAAGTTCAGCATTGGAAGACACCTTCTTGTAAAAGTAAGTAAGCTTTTTTATAAAATAAGATCTTGAGTAATATTTCTCATGAAGTCTTGGAAATATCACTAAGTTTGTTTTTTTGTCTTCTTTAGTTCCCATGGCTCTTTTCCTTTGGTTATTTTTCAAAACAAGGTCCGACACAAAAACAGGTAATCGTTGTTTTTTATGTCTGGGTCTCTAACCTAATACACTTTTGAACTTTTGTTACTTGGGTGGGGGTGGGGGCTCCTGAGATAACTGCTCGTCTGTGTCCCCCCAGTATCTTTCTGCTCGCTCTACTGTGGTCTCACCTCTCTGCTAGTCCTTCAAGGTTGAAGATCCGCAGGGACCCTGTTACTCACTCCCCACAGAGCTCTTAGCAGGCACACAGCTCCATTGACAGGTTCACCTGTAGCAGTTCACATCCTGTGGACACTTGAAGTTCAGTGTGCTGAGATCTGGAGTCCTTTCTCCTGAAACTCCCTTCTATAGTGTCCATCTTGTTTGCTGGCACTACCAATTTCTCCTACCATAAATGGCATCATTATAGATTTTCCTTTAAATGTATCTCACATGCCTCGGTTCAGACCCAGTCTCCTTTTTTAAAAACCTATTATAAAGTACACAAAACAAAACTTATCATTTCTAATTATCAAGTGGATTTAAGTACATTTGTGTTTTTGTGCAGCCTCCACACCCTCCATCCCCACAACCCTTTGTCTTGTAAAACTGCAACATACTCATTAAATAGCCACTCATCCCCTGGTCCCTCCAGCCCCCAGGAACTGCCGTTTTATTGCCGTCACTAGATATTTCATAGAGATGGAATCACAAAGTATTTGTTCTTCTTTGTCTGTTACTTCTGTTAGCTGTCAGTCCTCAAGGTTCACCCAGGGTATGTTAGAAGTTCTTTTCCTTTTAAGGATGAATGGTTAATTCACTGTATGTATATGCCACTTTCTATTCATCTATGAATGGATGTGGACTACCTTCCAGCTTTTACCTGTTGTGAACATGCTGCTGTGTATATGGATGTACAAATATCTGTGTAAAATTATGATCCAGATATTTTTTAGCTATATATTCAAAAATAGAGTGCCTGGGTTACATATTAATTCTATTTTTAATTTTTTGAAGAACTTTTAACTCTGTTAAAATTGCATCATTTACCTCCCACTATTACTCCAGTATTCCACTTTCTCCATAGCCTCACAAACTTAAAAAGATTAATTATTATTTTTATGTAAGTATTTGTATCTGCATGCCCCTGGAATCAGAGTTACAGATAGTTGTTAGTTGTCCAATGGGAATGCTGGGGATGAATTCAGATCCTCTGCAAGAGCAGCATCACCAACTGTTTTTACTTTTTATTTTTTCTTATAGTAGACATCTAATGGATGTACATTGGTATCATGGTTTTGATTTGCATTTCCCTGATGACTCCTGATATTGAACATTTTGTGTGTCTTCTTTGGAAAAATGTCTATTTCTCTTTGTCCATTGTTGGTTTGGATATAAGGTCTCTGTATTTTCTAAATAAGCATCTCTTATCAGATGATGATCTGCACATAATCTCCTGTTCTGTGTTGCCTTTTTGTTTACTTGTTGTTATAGGTCCTTACCTTTGGACTAAACTTTTCATAACATTCTTGTGTTTCTATCCATGTTCCCACTGCTGTCCAAAAGATCTAACACATACAAAAATTTGGCCTTGTTAACTGTCTTATTTAAAACACTTCTGACTCACCACGTCTGGCAATGAATTTTGCAGAGAATCACATCTGAGCCTTTTGTTTCTAGTAGACCTGACCTAGCCCACACTCTGATTAGTAGATCTGGAGAGTGGGCTAAAAATGCCGAGCAGTTCTCAACTTGCAGAGAAAGTCCTGAGCTGATGACCAAAGAGCATTGGGGTTTTCAGAAGCTTCCCAGTGATGCCAGAGCAGTGCCGTGCTTGAGATTACTGCTGTGGAGGCAGAATGCTCCTGGTCGGGGCTGGGTGGTTTGTGTGTGAAGTAACAGAGCATTGCTGGCATGAATTCCTTCCAGAGGTTTGAGGCCACCCTGGACTCCTCATGGTCTTGGTTTCATTTTGCATCCACCTCTGATTACTTGGAGCAGCAACTCAGAAAATGTTGAAAATAGTCCCAAAGCTGAGTGTGTGCCGAGCTTGAAAGACTGCAGTGTGATCGTTTAGTGCATTGCCACACACACCCACACAGCAGAGGCAGGGCCAGTGTGTCCTGTGTGTCTGGCTTTGTTTGCATGACTCGGGTTATATTTTCCAGACACACCAACCTACTGTGTCCCTTCCTGCTTTTAACTAATGCTTTGTTTTTTCTGGAGTTCCATCTTTTTACCACATTTATTTGTGTGTGTGGTGTATGTGTGTGGGTGCCGTGTGCCACAGCGTGTATGAGAGGTTAAAGAACAACTTGCTGGGGTTGGTTCTCTCCTTCCACCATGTGAGTCCTGGAGAATGAGTCATGTGGTTAGGACTGGCAGCCTAGTAAAGTGTGTTTGCCAGATATGGTAGCATATACCTGTTACTGAAAGTGGGGGAAGTCCTGGAGAGGTGCTGTCTGTTACTAGGGAAACAGTGTCCCTACTGCAGGTCTTAATCTCATTAGTGAAAATGTTTAGGAATGGACTCAGAAGAAAGCTCAAGGAAAATTTTAAAAAGTTTTATATACTTTGATCATATTCTTTCCCTTCCCCCAACTCCTCCCAAATCCTCCCCTTCTCCCTTCCCACCCAACCTTATTTTCTTTCTCTTGCTCTCTCTCAAAACAAAACAAAAAACGAAAATCAAACAAACAAAAAAAACCAAAAGAACAAAAATACAAAAATAAAATGAAACCCCACCCACCCACACACACAAAATGGAGTCAGTTTTGTATTGGCCGGTTACTCCTGGGCCTGCCTTAGAGTTTGGTCCATATGCACAGTGACACTCTGCTGTAGAAACCTGACTTTCCTTTCCCCATGTGTATCAATATCAAATAGCTTCTTGGTTGGGTTCTCAGGGTTGGAACTTTGTGTCCACCTCTCCTTCTCAGTGTGGGCACTCTGTCTGGTTTGAACCTGTTTAATCCTGTGTGTGCTGTCAGTCTCTGAGTTCATAAGTGCATTAGTTCTGTTGTATCTTGGAATAATCCACCTCCTCTGGCTCCTATAATCTTTCCACCTCTTCTACAAGGATCCTGAACCTTGAGGGGAGGGGTTTGATGAAGATGTTCCATTTAGATCTGAGTGTCCCCACATCTCTCACTCTGCACATTGTCCAGTTGTGGGTCACTCTTAATTCCCATCCCCTGAAAAGAAGGTGCTTCATGATGAGGGTTGAGTGACACACTGATCTTTTCCCATCTGTTCATTGTCCTTGGGTTGCAGTTGCCAGACTTCCTCAAGGATGATTTTGTTAGAGTTGAGAAGAAAAACATCAGGGCAGCGAGCTGAAATCACAGCCACCGTCCTGAGGAGAATGCTAGATAAAAGAAAGTGGGGGGAAAGCCATGCCATTTTAGTTAAGTTGGCATGGAGCTCCCCACATGGCAGGGAGAAGAGTTTTGGAGAGAGAATGAGGCCCAAAATGTTAGGAAAAGCATGCTTTGAGAAGAGATAGAAGGGGGTGTCAGAAAAAAAAAAAAAAAGGAAGGGTGTCTTAGTCAGGGTTTCTATTGCTGTGAAGAGAAACCATGACCATGGCAGCAACTCTTATAAGGAAACATTTAATTGGGGTGACTCGCTTAGGTTCAGAGGATCAGTCCTTTATCATCATGGCAAGGAGCATGGCAGCATGCAGTCAGACATGGAGCTGGTGACATCTTGATCAGAAGGCAATAGGAAGTATGTCACACTGAGCAAAGCTTGAGCAAAGTAGACCTCAAAGCCTGCCCCCACAGTGACACACTTCTTCCAACAAGGCCATACCCACTCCAACAAAGCCACACCTTCTAATAGTGCCACCCACTGTGGGCTTATGGGGGCCCATTACCTCCAGACTACCACAGGGGGCAGGTAAATTTTTCTGAGTAAGTCACGAAAGTGGGCAGATTTGATGAGAACTGCATGGTGGCAGTGTAATCAGCTACACGAAGGGGATACATACATACGGTAGAGAATACATTGATTGTTTTAATCTATTAAAAATATCTGTGTGTGCACCAGGCATGGTAGCACATGCCTTTAACACCAACATTTGGGAGGCAGAAGCAGGAAGAGCTCTGTGAGTTCGAGGCCAGCCTGGTCTACAGAGCGAGTTCAGGACAGCCAGGGCTACACAGAGAAGGAAACCCTGTCTTGAAAACCAAACAAACGTCGTGTGTGGTCCAGGCAAACCCATGTGTGTTGAGAGCTTCTCTGACTCTCCTCCACGGTCCTTTCGCTTTTGTAACATGAGGCAGACAGCTCTGTGGGGGTCATCAAAGCTGCGGACAAGAAGGTCGCTGGAGCTGGCAAGGTCACCAGATCTGCCCAGAAGCTCAGAAGGCTAAGTGAACAGCAGCCTAATACCCGCCACCCCGGGCTCCATCAGAGGCAGGAGAGCAGTCTCAGCACTGTTGATTACAATTGGCTATTTAAGTTTAATAGTGAAAACCTGGTGAATGGTAACAGTGCATCATAAAACCTTCAGAAGAAGGAAAGGAGAGTGTTTTGTGGGCCATTTTTTCTGTTTGGCAGTTTAGAGTTATTAGTGTTCAAAACCAGTACTTTTTAATGGAAACATCTAAAAATCTGTCACAGGATTTTGAGAGCCATTAAAACATTCAGTGAGGAAAAGCAAATATGTCTCATGGAGTAGGACAGCAGGGTTTATTGTATTCTAGAAGGAAATGACGTATCACTAAGCACACCCTTTGCTTTTCTTTCACAGATGGATGAATCATCATTTACGATGACATTCTTTGGTCAAGGATACAGCCATGGCTTTAGTGTCGAAAAGAACAAACCAAATATCAAAATCTGTACCCAAGTGAAAGGACCAGGTATTGTGCGTATGGCATAAGGCTGTCTCGGGGTTTACACTGTCTTAGACTGTGAAGTGGTATGCTTGTTTTAGAACTACATTTGCATGGATTACATATTTTGAAATTATTCTGTCTATAGAAGGGTTGATGTTGTTATTAGCCAATTTAGTTAACACATCTCGCCTTCTTCTTCATGATGATTTAATAATCCAAGTTTGAAAATGGCAAGTTTTAATTATTAATAAGAAAGTTCAGCTGGTATTTTTACCTGCTTCAGTCTCTTACTTAAGTAGTGTAGTTGTTCTGTGAGTCAAATCTGTGGCCCAAGGTTTCGAATTTTGTGAAATATATAGATTTACACACATTTTATAAAGGAGCATAATAACTTTTGATAGATTGTTAAAAGGATCCATTGCCCAAAAGACTGAAGAACTTTCTAGAGCGCTATGCAGAGACAAGCCCTCACAAGAGCTATAGGAGAGGTGTAAGTACCACACTCTCTGACTGTGGGTCAGGACTAATGAAGCCAGATGACAGGTTTTTGAATCACACCTCCTTTTCAAATTACAACTTGGCTTTTAAAGATAATCTGACTGTGTTTCAGTTATTTGATAGTAATATAAATACTAATATCTCACTTTATTAAGGACTTTAAGTTACTGGATACAATCAGTTGTTTTTCTTTTTTTTTTTTTTTAATTTATTTTTATTTTACGGACATTGGTGTTTTGCCTGCATGTATGTCTATGTGAAGGTATTAGGTCTCCTGGAACCGGAGTAAGGTAGTTGTGAGCTGCCATGTGGGTGCTAGGAATTGAACCCTGGCCCTCTGGGAGAGCTGTCAGGTTCAGCTCTTAACTGCTGAGCCATCACTCCAGCCCCCAGTTTATTTAAATTTTCTTTTAAGATCCTGAGAGTTGTTTGTGTTAAGTGCAGAAAGAGGTATCAGTTTAGAGGACTGACAGATGGGAGTCCTCAGCACCCAAGGTTGTTAGGAGGGCAACAGTGTGGTGGTTGGAAGCCCAGGAGCCTGCCTGAGGGCGACCGCCTTCGTGCTGCTGCTCTGAGATCAGGTGAAGAAGGGCACAGGGCACTGGCCTGTCTGTGAAGTAGGGATGGAATGATGTTGCTCACATGTGACAGGAGCAAACTGAGGTCAGTTCTTAAGCACTAGTATAGATAGTTCCTAACAGTAAGTACAGGGGAGGATCTGCAATCGGAAAATCCAAAATTTGAAATTCTCCACCATCAGACCATTTTGAACACCAACAGTTACACAAGTGGCAGATTCTGCACCTGACCTCACGTACTGGGAAATATCAAATTGCCGGTGTGCTCAAAATATTTTATAAGATTGTGTCCAAGGCCAGCATAGTGGTACATGCCTTTAATCCCAGCATTTGGGAGGCAGAGGCAGGCAGATCTCTTGAGTTTGAGGCCAGCCTGGACTACAGAGTGAATTCCAGGACAGCCAGAGCTATGCAGAGAAACCCTGTTTGGGAAAACAAAAACAAAACCCTCCAGAGTAATAATTTCAGTGTGTGTGTGTGTGTGTGTGTGTGTGTGTGTGTGTGTGTGTGTGTGTGTACATATTCCAATATATATGGAAAAAAAAACAACAGAAAACCTAAAGCATAGAAGTCCCAAGCAGTTTGGATAAAGGTATATATTAAACATGAGTTACATAAATGTTCACTATTATTTTTGTTAAGAGACCAGAATATTTATTGAAAAAAAAATCTCTGTATACTCAGTGCTAGACATGAAATGCACCCTTGATTTTGAGGTGATGCTCACCCGTGAACATTTTCCTTTGCTTGACCCTTTCCTGCAGAGGCTGGCTACGTGGCTACTCCCATAGCCATGGTTCAGGCAGCCATGACTCTTCTGAATGACGCCTCTGATCTCCCTAAAGGGTAAGTTTGCATTTCTTCTAGTGAGAAAGTGTTTTCAGCCATGTGACATCTTAGCTATCTTTGAGTTGATTTTTAGTCTTGGGTTCCTTTGGACCAAAGATGTATGTTAAAGCAATGCCAAGAACAATTCCTTATCTGCCTTTGGAATTACTGTGAAGGTGAATGAGAGCTATGTAAGCTGGCTTCCATTCTTTATTTAAAGAAAACAAAACTCAAGCCTAGAGCCTGACACTCAGAAAGGGGCCCTATTGTTTATTTAGCAGTGTTATCCAGGGCTCCTAATCGGTGCTGAGTGGCAGGGGAGTCCTGGCTGAGCAGGTGGGAACTGAGTCATGGCTGCTGCCCAGGTGGTTATGGAGTGTGCTGTCTTACTGAGCACTTAGCTGGTACCCTTGGAACTAAGCCAACCTCACCAGTGCACAGAAGCCCATGGCTGAAAGGCAAATCAGGCATAACCTAAAACAGTATTAAGAAATATAGGTAGAAGTTGTGTGTAGTAAAACCTAACTAAAACTTTCCAGTACTCATCATTTGGCATTTTTGCAAATATTGGCCATTATAGTTGAAGAAACTTCTTTTTCATCACCTTGAAGTGCTGTTTAATAATAGTTGGCTAGCTGAATGAATTCCATTCATGTTTTTATTTAGTCCTCTTGAGTGTGAAGACTCAGGTGTATGATGCTCAGAGGGCCCCTTGAGCACACCTGTAGTATGGAAAAGTCTCACGAGCAACTAAACAGTGCCGTGGACTAAGAGCCATGTGCTCACTTGGCTGTTTTTAGGAATGTGACGGGGAAGAATTGGTTTTCAGGAGGTGTGAGTGACTCCATTGCTCGGCCCACGGAGGAGAGGGCTGGAGAGGAGCCTTGTGCACTGTGTTCTCTTGTTCCTGTTTCACAGGGGCGGTGTCTTCACACCTGGAGCAGCTTTCTCCAGAACGAAGTTGATTGACAGACTCAACCAGCATGGCATTGAATTTAGCGTCATTAGCAGCTCCGAGGTCTAAACATTTGAAGACTGACTGAATCATAAAATGCACGAACTAACAGCTTCTCTATTTGCTATAAACCTATCTGACTGTATGTGGAAGACTGTCAAGTCTAAAATATCTATACATTAAAAGCATAAAATTATACTAGCTTATCCTAAACCTCATATCTCAGCTGTTTTTATGATTTTATTGCTTGTGAGAGAAAACTAATATTCTCCTTGCCTTTTTATTGACAAATGAACTGGAAGATCAGATAGTGAAGGGTCCCTGTTTGTGTACTAACAGCTTTCCTTAGTGGCGGGGCTTGACTGGTGTTAGGATGTGGCAGGAACTTGTGCCTTCCTTGCCGTGGGGTTGTGGGATCTCACCCTCCTGGGAGCTCCTCTGCATAGTGTGTGAGCATTTGCTAAGTAAGACTGTCCTTTTCTATTTTAGTCAACGTTCTCATCCACCTACATGGACTGATTTTGGATTGTTTACCTACGTTGAATAATAAAGGGTTGTTAATTGAATGATGGGGTTTGGTTTTGGTTTGGTTTGGTTTTGGTTTGGACTTCCGTGCTTATCGTACATTGGCACTGTTTAAAGTGGCCTGACCTATTTACTGCCAAAAATTGGGTTAGTGCATCTTTTTATCCCTAATTTCATAACTGTGGTTAGTATTAAGCAAACAACTTTTGACTTTCTATTGATCTTGACAGCCTCAGCAGAATTTTTCTCAAATTTGCTTTTTAAGCCACATTTTGCATTAAAATACTAAAATAAGGATAACATCTCTCCTATGAATTACAATATATATATATATATATATATATATATATACTCAAAGCTGGGGATGATAACTGGGTGCTGGTGGTGCATGCCTTTGATCCCAGCACTCAGGAAGCAGAAGCAGGCAAATCTCTGTGAGTTCAAGGCCAGCCTGGTTTGCAGAGCGAGTTCTAGGACAGACAGTGATACCAAAGAAACCCTGTCTGGAAAAACAAAACAAAACAAAACAAACAAAAAAAGACTGGGGATGTAGCTTAGGTAGTAGTATGTGCCTAGCATGCACAAGGTCCTGGGTTCGGGCCCTAGTACACACCTGTAATCCTAGTACTCAGGAGGCAGAGGCAGGAAGATCAGAAGTTCAAAGTCATCCTCAGATATGTAGGGATTTGGGGACCAGCCTGGACTACAGACCCTATCTCAACAATAAAAACAACAACATCTGAGACAGGCGCATACAGTATTTGTACTGTTCCTTATGTAAAGAAAAAAGCCACCCATTTGTGGACATAACAGAGTAGTACTCGTGCTTGGTGATCCTTCTCTGCTCTCTGTATGGAAGAATATTCAACTTGAAAAGAAAGGATCTTTTATTTTTAAAAATTATTTCTATTTAATTTTTTAACTGGCAAATAATGGTATGTATTTATGAAATTCAGAATGAGTATGACTGGGGCTAGATGTAGCTAGAATTTTCCTGCCTGGCCCACAGTCAGGACAAATCTCTATCACCTGCCAGTCCCACAGCCACTCAGACCCAACCAAGTAAACACAGAGACTTATGTTGCTTACAAACTGTATGGCCGTGGCAGGCTTCTTGCTAACTGTTCTTGTAGCTTAAATTAACCCATTTCTATTAATCTATACCTTGCCACGTGGCTCGTGGCTTATCAGCATCTTCACATGCTGTTTGTCATCGTGGCGGCTGGCAGTGTCTCTCTGACTCAGCCTTCCACTTCCCAGCTTTATTCTCCTCCTTGTCCCACCTACACTTCCTGCCTAGCCAATGGCCAATCAGTGTTTTATTTATTGACTAATTAGCAACACATTTGCTATACAGAACATCCCACAGCAGCTAGATAGATAGCTAAGAGCACTTTCTGATTTTGCAGAGGACCCAGGTTTGATTATTAGCACCCACATCAGGTGGCTTCTAATTGGTGACTCCAGCTCCAAGGGATCTGATGCCATCATTTGTCCTCCAAGGGTACCTTGCACACATGTGGTACACACACATACTAGCACACACATAGACATAAAAATTATTTTTTAAAAAAATGGCTTTTAGCTGAACATAGTGGTGCATGCCTTTAATCCCAGCACTCAGAAGGCAGAGGCAGGTGGATCTCTGTGAGTTCAAGGCCAGCCTGGTCTACAGAGTGAGTTCCAGGATAGCCAAGGCTACATAATTAGACCCTGTCTGGAAAGAAAATAAAGATATTTAAATATATTCATACATTATAGAATAAACAAATAAAAGTAATAGCATCTATCACCTCAGATTATTTACAATTTCTTTGTGATGAGAACACTTAAAATTCTTACTTAGTCACTGTTAACTATGGTGAGTTAGCCTGGGACAGAACACAGACTTATTCCTTGTAACTTGTACCACTGAGGAAGGACTCCTCTTTTCTACTTACCACCTCCCTCAAGCTCCTGGCAGACACCATCTCACTGTCAGTTATTTTTTGTAGATATTAGATTAATAGTTCTCTCTGTAGGCAGAGTTTTCCTGTCTGGACTGCTGCTCCCAAATAACCACTTACAAATGCTTGGTTGATAGCTCAGGCTTGTTACTAGCTAACTCTTACACTTAAATTAACCCATATTTCTTATCCATGCTTCACCACGTGGGTCATGGCTTGTTACCTCATGTTCCACACATCCTGCTTCCTCAGCAGCTGGCTGGCTGGTGACTCCCCTGACTCTGCCCTTCCTCCTCCCAGACTCCTTTGTGTCTGGCTGTCCTGCCTATACTTCCTGCCTGACTACTGGCCTGTCAGTTTTTTATTAACCAATGAGAGTAATACATATTCACAGTGTACAGAAGGATTAATCCACAGCATCTCTCTGTGTAGTTTGATTATTAACTTAACACAATGATCCCTAAACTCACCCATGTTGTCACAAATTAGAATTCCCTGCTTTTAAAGAGAACTTTTATTTGTTCTTTGACAATTTCATACGTGGATATAATACATTCCGGTTTCTCTCACTCCACCCTCTTTGATCACCCTTTAACCCCTGTTAACCCTGCCAGTCACTTCCCCACACTCATGACTTTTTGTTCTGTTACCCACTGAGTTTGACCGTTGCCTTCTGGGCACCCATGGTTTTGGAGCTATCCATTGGGGCCCAGTGGGCTTATCAGTGAGTACACAACTGAAGACAGTGACTGGCCCCCAGTTCTATCATAGTCAACAGTTCAGCAGGGAATGGCAGGACCCAACGAGCCCCTACCCAACCTATGACTGCCAGCTGACAGGCCCAGGGCAGGCAGCTGCAGCCTGGTGATCATGGTTGCGATGGCTGTGCCATGCCCAGAACAAAGCATTCCACTGTCATTTTCCTCTCTTCCAACTCTTACATTCTTTCAGCACCCTCTTCCACTATGTCCTCTGAGCTTTAGAGGGGGTGGTATAAATGTTCTGTCTAGAGATGAGCATTTAATTGTCACTTATCATCAGTACCTTGACCAGCCATGATTCTCTGCATTCACAGCCATTCATTGCTAAGAGAAGCTTCTCTGATGGTGATTGTCATTTGTACAAAGGTATAAATATGAATATTTAGAAGGCAGTTTGATGCCATGTCAATTTAGTTAAACAATCCTGTTTCTCTTAAGGTTGAGTGGTATTCCCTTGTATACATATGTCATATTTAAAAAGCTGGCCATGCATAGGTGGACACTTAAGCCTTACCTCAGCTTGAGAATATTGCTGCAGTGGACATGGAGTATGGCTAGCTTTCGACATGTTGATTTCAGTTCTTTTGAGTATACACACAGTAATGGGATTGCTTGATCATAAGATAATTCTGTTTTTGTTGTTTTGAGGAATCTTTGTGGAAGTACTGCATACATTAAGTGATAAATTATCATGAGACTTGAACAAGTTAACAAATGTTAGGAATTAAGATTACAGTCTGGCACCTGGTAAATGTGTGTTAACCTTCACTATTATTTTTTTAAACTTTTAAAAATTTTATGTGCTTTGGTGTTTTGCCTGCATGTATGTCTGTGTAAAGTTGTTGGATCTCCTATAACTTGAGTTATAGACAGTTGTGAGCTGCTATGTGGGTGCTGGGAATTGAACCTGCGTCTTTTGGAAGAGCAGCCAGTGTTCTAAACCTCTGAGCCACCTCTCCAGCCCCAAGGGTCACTATTTTTGTGGCTTTGTTACTAGATGTTTCCCTGGCCATAAAAGATTTTCTTATAGACTCTTCCTAGAGTATTAGTGTCAGTCTCTGAGACTCACCAACCATTTGTGGGATCAATATCCGCTGCAGGATGGACTGTCTACTGAAAGGAGTTGGCTAACATTCAGCTCTGCACCACAGAGAGCCTATAGTACGGCACTACTGCAGCTGAGCCCATTGAATGTATTTCAAATAAGCATATGAATAGAAAACGAGTAGGGGAAAACTCGTGGATGGGTGGACTTGTTCAAGAGCAAGAGTACAAAATAAAAAATGTGAACTAACTATTGTCTATTCTGACAACAAAAAGAAACAAAATCAACTAATCAGGCAGGTGTTATTTACAGTGTGGACTGGAAAAGCCAGGCATGTTGGCTCACACCTGTGATCATAGCAGAAGGACCACTAAGAGTTGGAGGGCAGCCTGGGTTAAGAGTGAGACTGTCTCAAAAAATAAAAAGTAAACAGCCTGGAGAAATGGCTCAGTGCTTAAAAGCATGTGCTGGTCTCCCAGAGGACCCAAGATCAGTGCCCAGCAACCAAGGTGGGGTTGACGGCTGCCGCTAGTTCTAGCTCCAGATGATCCAACTCCCTCTTCTGGCCTAAAAAGGTACCACACACATGTACAGAGATACAGACATACATACACACACAATAAAATTGTTCTTTTTTAAAATGGAAAAAGGAAAGGAATGTGAACTATTTCCCAGGAAAGCATTGATGGTAATGCTTACTGAGCATGCTCTCTGCCAGGCGTTCTGCCAGGAAGGTGGTAAGCATTAACCATCCCAGCTAACCGATGAGTAACGGGAGGTCAGTGAGTTGTCCCACACTGTACAATGTAGAAGTGATAGATTTAGCCAGGATTGAACTGTGAGCAATCAAATCCAGAGCTCCAGGTTCTGAACCTTCACCACAGACATCTCCCTTCACCATCCTGTATACATGTTAATTTTTTTTTTTATAGATTTTTAAATCCATTTAAGGCTCAGTGTGGGTCTGGGGATACAAAGGCAAGATAAGGCCAGTTTGGTCCACATAGCAAGGTCTTGTCAGAAAAGAGGCAAGTGGAGGCATCTTACCTAAAAATAGTAGACGCAATTATGTGAGTCAATGAAGTCATTAACTCGGAGCATGTTTTCAGCTTGTTCATCTTCACTGTTGGGTATGCAGTAGATACTCTTTCTTCTTCTTCACTATGACAGCAACATCATTTTTCAGCTTCTGTAAGCTGGATTCAAGCAGGTCTTCCAAATCTTTGAGCATCAGTGACTGTTGGTGCACAAAAGGTCGAAGCATTTCATCATCTTCCTAAAAATTAAATGAAAGAAAAAAATGACAGATTTCATATGACTAGAATAAAAATATTTAGTACATGTGGATGAGGTGTCCAGTAAATGTTCCCACGTGGCTAAAGAAGTGCATTGGACCATTTTGAGCAGTCAGTACCCAGAGCAGGCACTTGAGGAAGGCCATTTGAATCTACCAAGAGTAGATGAGATCATCCGTAATTTCAGATTGGAATGTTCTGTGTTCTTTCAGTACTATAGACATTGAGACTTGCACAAGAACTCCCAGATGTAGGGGTTTGCTGATTTATTCCCTGCCCAGTGGAAGCAAGTACCACTGAGAAGGGATTCCAGAGTCCAGTGAGCATCAGCAGAGGGCAGGGTGGGGAACACAGGTGACTTAGCACCTGTTTGGGCTCCAGTTTGCTTCCTGGATTGTCAATAGATTCCTGCCTGTTCAGATCCTTTGCCAATTATTTCTCCCAATGAATTTCCCATGTTTCTTTTCCCTATTTCAAAGGTAATCATTTATATATTTTGAACTCTAATAGTTGATGATATTTATGGGTTAGCATTCAGGAAGTTTTAGATTTTAGGGCCTTTTGGCTTTTTGAGTGAGACATGTTCATCCAGTTAAAATCCATGAAAATATCCCAAAATCAAAGAACCCTGAAACATTTTAGATAAGGGATAGTCAACCTATGATATGAGTTGGTTTGTACTTATTCTTGTGTGTCTAGTGGGGAGGAAGGTGTTCACAGGTGTGCCTGGGAGAGCCTGGAGTCCATCTCAGTTGTTCATAAGGAGCAGTCCACCTTGATTTTTTTTTTTTTTGAGGCGGATCTCTGTCATGAAGCCCACTGAATAGGCTAGGCTGACTGGCTGGCGAGCTCCAGGGATCCCCTGCCTGCCTTTCCCTAGGACTGGGATTTTACACACTCCCGCCATGCTTGGCTTTTTATATATGGTTCTTGGAGTTAAACTCAGGCCCTCCTGCTTGTGCTGCAGGCATTTTACCAGCAGAACCACCTTCCCAGCCCTGAGTGCTTACCATTAACTTTATTTATGGGGCCTGTCTGAGTTAGGGTTTGTATTGCTGTGAAGAGACACCATGACCACAGCATCTCTTAGAAAGGAAAACATTTAATTGTGGCTGGCTTACAGTTGTAGAAGTTTAGTCCATTATCATGGCAGGAAACAGAGGCATACAGGCAGACATGGTGCTAGAGAAGGAGTTGAATTCTACATCTTGATCCACAGACATCAGAAGTAAAATGAGACGCACTTCCTCCAACAAGGCCACACCTACTCCCACAAGGCCACGCCTCCTAATAGTGCCACTCTTGTTGCAGGATATTTGATCACACAGTGAACCCTGAGATTGCATTATTTACTGAAAAAGCCTTCAAAGCTTTGGTGTGACTCAGTCCTAGCACACACCTTTAATCCAAGAGTTTTCTGTTTGAATATTGTAAACAGGATTAATTAAAGTCAACCATACGTCAAGAAGTGGGGCAAGCAACTAGTTGATAGGAAAATAATCATAGAGAGTATGAGGAAGTCAGGAGGATGGAGAAAGAGACACACACAGGAAGTAGAAGGGAAGAACAACCAGTTGGAGTTTTGTTTGAGACAGCATAGG
This sequence comes from Peromyscus eremicus, assembly GCF_949786415.1. NCBI lineage: Eukaryota > Metazoa > Chordata > Mammalia > Rodentia > Cricetidae > Peromyscus > Peromyscus eremicus. The sequence goes on along the minus strand of NC_081431.1, from coordinate 16,013,508 downwards.
AGAAAGGTCTTCAGAGGAGGAAGGTCAGCTGGGTGCTTGCTCTGCCTCTCTGAGCTAGCAGGCTTTTACCCCAGCATCTGGCTCCCAAGTCTTTATTGGTAAAAATCAAATGATTGAGATTTTGTTAAAAACAACATTTGGCACCAAATGTGGGGCATGACCACATGGACAGAGAAATCATGTTAGCTGTGGACAAACTGAGAAGCCATCTGGTTTGGTAAGACTGGGAAGTACTCAAGGAGAGAGTTAAGTAATATTAAAAGGAAAAATCTTGCGTTAAGGATGGGAAATATCATAATTCAGGGTGTTAGGGTCCTGTATAGTGCTACTTCAAATGGCATGAAAATAGAAAATGAAAAGATAGATGATTTAACAGAGATTGACATAATACCAATTATAATTACTATCAGTCTGGTAATTCATATTTTATCCTTAATAGTCATGGTGGGGGTTTTTTTGTGCCAACTATGAAAAGTGGATTGATAAGATACATGCCTTAGAAAGAGTTATAAATGAAAATAAGAAAAATACTCAGACACAGACAGAGGAATTTAGAGAACTACCAAGCTACCACATGATGAAACTGAAGAGGAGTAACCCAAAGTTGTTAGAAAACCAACCTTAATTTATTTAGTTACTATGCAAGAACTGCCAGCAGATGATATACACCCCCAAGGTTATCAGGAAGTTAAATGGAGTCCTATAGAAATATTAGATTTGAGGAGATTTAAGGAAGCAGTCATTTCATATGGTATGCATTCACTCTATGTGAAGCAGATATTAAATTCATGGGCAACAGAATTATCCCTCAAGACTGGAAAGATTTGGCAACAGCAATATTGGAAGCTGGTCCTCAGTTAATAATGGCAAACCTGGTGGAAAGAGGAAGCTAGGGCCATAGAACAGTGAACTAGGGCTAGAGGTGTTAATACTTCCCAAGATCAGCTTCTAAGTGAAGGTCAATATGCTGAGTTACAAAGGCAACTTGAGTTTGATGTCACACCATGGCACTATATTGTTTAGCAGCTTTAAATGCTTGGGCCGAGGTTGAAGAATCAGAAAAGAGGTCTGAGTCATTTACTAAAAATTATACAAGGCCCAAAAGAAGCCTTCACTGATTTTTTTCAAAGATTGACTTCAGCTGTAAATAGAATACTATCAGATCCAGAAGTCAGACAAGTATTAATTGAATCTTTGGCTTTTGAAAATGCTAATTCAGAATGCAAATGGATGATTAGGCCTTTAAAGGCAAGATTGGCACCAATAGATAAATGGATTAAAAATATGGATGGTATTGGATCTCACATTTATGATGCTACTCTGATAGGACAAGTAATTTCTAAAAGTTTTAAGAAAAATCAAAATGTTAGATGTTTTAATTACGGTAAACAAGGTCATTTCAAAAGAGACTGTAGACAGGGCATTCCTAGAAACAATGCTTTTTCTAGGAATAATCCAAACAGAAAGCCCCTTACCTTCTAGAATATGCAGAAGGTGTGGCAAAGTATGGCATTGGACCAATGAATGCAGATCAACAAGGGAGAGGCAAGGTAACCCTTTGCCATTGGGAAATGCCCTAAGGTGCCTCTAGCAGGCCCAGATATCAAATTTGATTTAATCATTCCCTGTCAATATCAGAGAAACTCATCCACAGACCAATTAAAAGATTTAATGCCTGTTATTAAAAACAGCCCTGCTCTGGATGTAATCAAGGACAGAACAGCTTCAGTAGATAAAAAATTCAAGAGACTAGGAAACAAATATTTTGGCAACTGGATAAATGATTAGAGACCAAAGCTAAAAATACAAATAAATGGCATTAGAATGGAAGGTTTAGTGGACACAGGGGAAGATATAACAATAGTGTCACCAAAATCTTGGCATCCAGATCGGCCTCTTCAGGAGGTAAATATTCAGCTTCTAGGGAGGGGGACTTCATCTCAGATAAAAAAGTAAAAGATGGATCAAGTATATATTGGGCCAGAAGGACAAATAGGAAAATTAAAGCCACATGGAGCTAATATAGCCATGAATTTATGGGGACATGATTTCTTACAGCAATGGAAAACACAGATTAACATTCCTCCAGTCTCAGAAACAAACCATAAAATAAAGAATGCTTCCAAGAAAATATTAAAAGGTATTATCAAGAGCAGTCACAGACTGTTCAGGTTGTACATAAGCAGGACACAACAGCTGCTGATCTTTCAAAGGAACCAAGAGCCCTATCTTTAAAATGGTTGACTGACAAACCTGTCTGGGTGGGACAATAGCTTTTGACATTAGAAAAATGACAGGCCTTAGACTAAATGGTACAGGAGCAGCTAAATTCTCAACATATTGAAGAGTCAAAAAGTCCTTGGAATTCTCTTGTATTTGTCATTAAAAAGAAATCTGGAAAATGGGGAATGTTAACAGATTTAAGAGCCATAAATAATGTGATCCAGTCAATGGGCTCTTTACAGCCTGGAATTCCCTTGCCTTCTTTGTTACCTAAGGGATGGTCTACTATAGAAACTGATTTAAAGGACTGCTTTTTTTTTTTTTACTATACTTTTACAAGAACAATATAGAGAAAAATTTGCCTTCACAGTGCCTACTTATAATAATCTCAATATGTTAAGAGGTATCACTGGGTATGAGGACTGGAGAGATGGCTCAGTGGTTAAGACCATTGACTGCTCTTCTAGGGGACCAGGGTTTCAATTCTCAACACCCACATGGCAGTTCACAACTGCCTGTAACTTCTGTTCCAAGCCTCCAACACAGACATACACGCAGGCAAAACACCAATGCACACAAATAAAAAATAAATAAACTGAAATAAAAGGTATCACTGGAAAGTTCTTCCACAGGTAAGAACTTTGTGTTACTGTTTTATTAAATAGCCCCACCTTGTGTCAATATTTTGTACAACAGCCATTAGAACTAATTCATAAATAGTTTCCTCAATCTAAAATTTATCATTATAAAAATGGTATCTTACTGGCTGATTCAGACTCAGACATCTTAGAAAAAAATGTTTGATGAAGTAAAGAAAATTTTGTTTTGGTAGGGATTACAAACTGCCCCTGAAAAAAAATATGAAGAGGAGATTCTATCAATTATCTAGGATACCAGATAGGTTTACAGAAAATTGAACCACAGAAAGTACAAATCAGAAGATATCAATTACAAACTTTTAATGATTTTCAAAAATTGCTGGGAGATATTAACTGGCTGTGGCCCACAATTGGATTAACTCCTCAAGAGCTATGTAATTTATTACAAACCTTACAAGGTGATAAGGACTTAGAGAGTCGAAGAAAATTGTCAGCTGAGACTGAGAGAGAATTGGCTTTGGTAGAAAAGAAATTATGGAGTGTAGATGTGGATCATTTGGATCCAGAGCTTGATTGCATTTTGGTTATTGTGTCTTCACTCATTCTCCCACAGGAGATTGCAGAGAGAAGACAATATCTTAGAAGGGATATTTTTAGCACACAACAGAGTAAAAAATTAAAGACCTATGTAGAAAAGGTTTCTGAATTGATTCTGAAAGGAAAATTGAGACTTCATCAATTAGCAGTAACAGACCCATCAGAAATTGTGGTACCTTTTACTAATGCTGACATTGCCTCATTATGGGCAGAAAATGAACACTGGTAAAGAGATTGCAGTAATTTTTTGGGAGAGATTAACAAAAAATATCTGAAAAGCAACAGACTTCAGTTTATAAAAGAACTAATTGGATTCTCCCTCATACAGTACAAGGGACACTGATTTCTGGAGCCCCTATATTCTATACTGATGCAAATAAATCAGGAAAGTCAGGTTATAGGTCAAGAAAAATAAGTAAAGTGGCTCAAAGCCCGTATGATTCATTTCAAAAATCAGCTGTATGTCATTCTTATGGTAGTATTAGATTTTCCTGAATCTCTTAAAATAGTTACTGACTCTCAATATGCAGAAAGGATTGTTTTACATACTGAAGGCACTGAACTTATTCTGAATGATGCAGAATTAACTTTGCTATTTATTCAACTAAAACAAGTAACCAGAAATAGAAACCATCCATTGTATATAACACGTATCAGATCTCGTACAGGCCTACCAGGCCCTCCAGCACAAGGTAATAATGAAATGTATCAGCCATTAATAGGAAATATGTGAACAGCCTCAGAATTTCATAAGAAACACCATGTTAATAACAAAGATTTGAAGAAAGGTTTTTTTTTTCTATCACTTGGCAACAAGCCAAGGAAATTATAAAGAAATGTTGTACTTGTTCTTTGTATAATCAAACTCCACTACCTGCAGGAAGTAACCCAAAAGGCATCTAAAGAAATGAAATTTGGCAAATGGACATGTTTCATTTTGCAGAGTTTGGAAAATTAAAGTATGTGCATCATACTATAGATACATACACAGGCTTTCAATGGGCAACTGCTTTAAGTCCTGAAAAGGCTGATTCTGTAATTACACAGTTATTGGAAGGTATGGCTATTATGGGGCTACTTGTACAAATTAAGACTGAAAATGCTTCAGCGTATGTCTCTTAGTAAAAATGAAACAGTTTTTTGCATATTACAACATAAATCATATTACAGGTATACCACGAATTCCTACAGGACAAGCAGTTATAGAAAAATCTAATCACACTTTAAAAGATATGCTTAATAAACAAAAAGGGGCAATAAAGACCTTCAGAGATAGTGTACTGGCTGATTTTGTGTGTTAACTTGACACAAACTAGAGTCATAAGAGAGGAAGGAGCCTCAGTTGAGGAAATGCCTCCACGAGATTCAGCTGTAAGGCATTTTCTCAATTAGTGATCAGTGGTGGAGAGCTTAGCTCATTGTAGGTGATGTCATCCCTAGGCTGGTGGTCCTGAAAGCAGGCTGAGCAAGCCATGGGAAGCAAGCCAGCAAGCAGCCACCCCTCCATGGCCTCTGCACCAGCTCCTGCCGCAGGGACCCCACCTTGTTTGAATTCCAGTCCTGACTTCCTTCAGTGATGAACAGCAATGCTGAAGTGTAAGCCAAATAAACCCTTTCTTCCCCAATTTGCCTTTTGGTCATGGTGTTTCGTTGAAGCAATAGAAACCCTAAATGAGACAGATAGATTACACAGTACTTTATTAACTTTAAATTTTTAAATGCTAATGAGCAATAGGTTTTCTGTATTGCAATAATAGGTTTCTCTGTCAATGCAGTAGGCCAGATCAAGCCAAACTGAAAAAATAAAAGAACAGGTTTATTTGAGCAAAGCAACTCCTGGGTGAGTTCTCCAGCCCCAGAGATAGAGGCAGGAGAAGTCACATGCCCGAACTAAAGCAGGGAGCTTATATAGCCTGTAGGTGAGGGATGATGATGTGTCCACCACAATCTGGGGTTGTGCCCAAGTATGGTCAAAAGCTGAGCACTTCAGGCAGGGACTTGGGTTGCTGGCAAGTTCAGGGGAGGAGCTGCCGTAGCCACCAAAAATGCCGAACTGGGCTTTTTGGTGCCTTTTCTTGGAGATTCTCCGAGATGGTGGGGTTTGGAGAGAGAGAGAGGAATGGGGCTTTCTGGATCATGCAGGGGCAAGCTGGAAGTTCCAACTGAACAATGAGAAAGGAACAGCACCTGTGGAAAGACATTGGATAGTAGGAAAAAACTTCTGAATTAAATCAGCCTATATGTTTTAAAGATGTGTTGACCTCAGAATGGAAACAGGGATATGTGTTACATTGGGAAAGAGGGTTTTGCCTTTGTTTCCACAGAAGAAAAGCTGTGTATACCATCAAGACTGATAAAGATTAGATTCAAACAGGAGAGACCTCTTGATTAGGAGAGGTGATAGTTCATCAGACAGCTTGGTCATTCAGTCCAAACTAACTTATAAAGACTAACAAATGCCTTTCTTTTGATCAGGCATGAAAGAATAAAAATAAAAAATAATATTTTTGAATGATAATTTACCAAAGGCACACTTGCTTTACTACATGAAATGAAAAATAGGTTTTCTTAAACTATGTGTCTTATTTCCATGTTAAGATGTTAGAGTGTAAATTGCCATGTGGCCCACGCTATCTTGGACATCACATTTTTTTTGAGTTTTCTTCTGAAATAAAAAAAGATAATTTTATTGTTTGGTATTAAAAACCAAGTTAAGATATTTAAAATGTTTTAAGTAAATTCAAAGGGTTACAACAGTTCAAACTTGTTTTCTAAGTCTCTCAGAGTTGGCTTGATTTGGAGCTAAGATAAAATATTTGAGCAGGGCAGTAGTAGCCCATGTCTTTAATCCCATCAGAGACAGGTAGACCTCTATAAATTAGTTGTTTTCTAAATTCTAGAGTTAGAGTAAGCAAGGTGGTGGTGGTGCATGCCTTTAATCCCACCACCCAGGGACAAAATTCAGATACAGCTTCTAACCGGTATGGTTGCACACTAGAGAAATTACATGCCACATTTACAGGTCTATAGAAACCCTCCACAGGGTTCCCAGAAAGGCAGCTCATTTCCAATGGAGACAGGAACAAACTGCAGCTTTTGCAGCTGCCGGTAAGCCCTTCTTGGTTCTGACCAGTGCTGAACCAGATGATGCCCTAATTATGGATATCATATTTATTGGTGAATTGACAACTGGGGACTCTTCATAACGCATAAAGAAGTCCACCAACTTTTGTCTGTTGGCTTCCATGGCAAACACTTTCCATTTACAGAGAATAAATATTCTCTCTTTGAGAAACAAATCGGGACATTTTATGAAGCATGGAAAACCTTATACTTAGTCATTGACAACCACCCTATGGTCATAAAAGTGTCCCTTACTATGATGGATTGGATCTGTTCAAAGACAGAGTCTTCACAGGCTTAGCCATGAAAGGTATTACTATGGACATGGTACCTATCTGAATCCCTTTGTGACCAGGATGTGGTAGCAAAGGGGTCTGTGCCTTCCCGCACTGAGGCAATAGCCCAGTTGCTCATAATTCCCCATCCTACACTGATCACCCCTCCCCCCAGAAAGAAGAGGCGCCATTGCACAGTGAGGACCGACGAGATGGTCGCAGCATTTGGCTGGCACAGGTCTACTGATGGCTCACCAGTCACTGACGGAACCAAAACTAAGCAGAAAGCCGCGGCCTGTAGACAAGGGGATGGAATGACTATCACTGAGGAAGCACAACCAGATCAGCACAACACACAGAAGTAACAGCAGCACTGGTGGCTGTCAGACAAACAGCCAAGGAAGGCAAAAGGGAAGTCTGTATCTTCCCCGATTCGTGGCGCGTGTGCAATGGTCATCAAAATGGAAAGCCACTCACTGGCAGATAAATGGCAAAGATACCTGGCCATGGGAGGCATGAATGGAAATGGCGAAACAACCTAGCAAAGACATGAAGTTGTACGTAGCTCATACAAGCAAGGCAGACAAAACATCTGAAAACAATGAAACAGTGGATAAATCATGTTTAATGAAGACTAGAATATTAAAATTCGCCAGGGAACAAGTTCAGAATAAATCAGCAAGAATGATAGATTACACATTCAAAATATATTCAAAAAATAAGGGGAAATGGAGAACAAAATTAGACCAGGACAAGCCTATGAGGATAACTACTATAAGGAATCTATAGCCAGGTGGTGGTTCACACCTTTAATCCCAGTACTTGGGAGGCAGAGGCAGGCACATAAGAATTACAGTGATTTAAATTTATAAGCTGCTTGCAAAAGACAGGCCGAAATTCAAAGTGAATGTCCTTTGTGATCTAAAAATAAATACACTTTAACCTTGAATTTATATGTAAAGAGAAAGGGGAATACAGGCATATCTATCCACACATACTAAGGTATATTTAGTTTCAAAATTTCAAAAGAATTTTTTAATTGAAAGATAATACTTTTTTTTATTGCCAGAAAACATTTTGCTGAGGGCTGGAAAGATGGCTCAGAGGTTAAGAGCACTGACTGCTCTTCCAGAGGTCCTGAGTTCAATTCCCAGCAACCACATGGTGGCTTACAACCACCTATAATGAGATCTGGTGCCCTCTTCTGACCTGCAGACAAGCATGCAGACAGAACACTTTATACATAATAAATAAATCTTTTTAAAAAATGCTCTAGGAAAGATATAACTTGCCAAAAAAGCAACTCCCAGCGTTAGGGTTAGGGCAGGATTTTGCTTTTATCTTTCCAGGAGAATACAAGCATCCAACTAAGGAATCTGGAAACCACTGGCAAGTGAAACATCTGAAGAAAAAGGATGGATCATCAAGAGAAAATGCCCCAAGGAAAAGAGTAAATTGGCCTAATGGTCTCGCCCACCTTCAGCAGGGTAGAAGGGCCTAAATCTTCCCAAATGCTTGTTTCTGCTGCACTCTACAGACGTAAGTGGCAAATGGTCCTTGTGGTCCCAATTCAATTAAAAATTAGAGCTGACTTTGGGGTTGGAGTGTTGCTCCCTTCTTCTCGAAATACAAGCATGCTTGTTAAAGGAAAACCCAAAATCTCTGTCTCATCAGAAAAATCACCGGGTATGGGACAGAGGAAAACAAAAAATAAGGGGCTATTCTATTGCCACCAATCTCATAATCTTTTGGGTTTCATTTGACTCTCTAAAACTTTTCTTAAGGCATAAATATTGTCTCAAAATCTATAAGATTATTATGTATATTTATAAACTTTCTGTCGTGATAGTAGTGGTTATACAGAGTACTAACTAATTCTAGAAATAAGCTTCATCTAGCTTCCTGTATGTGTTTTCAGGTTTGAGTCTGAAGCAGGTGACTAGGAACTAAGTTTGTATATCCTTGATATGCTTAATAGATTGTGGTCCTCAAACCTTTTGGAGATCTGCTAAATATGGCATTTAAAACGTTTATGTTTTCTGCAACAAACCATGACCATTCCTAACAGTAACCTTTAAGGTCTCCAATAAGATGATGGGGCCTCCAACAATGAATCCACCTGGGTTGTGGTAATGCCAGTAAATGGACAAACACCACCCCAAGATCAGATTTGGACTACAAACTACTCAAGACATTCAGATCACTGAGTTCATATGAGACGGACACAAACATTGTACAGAGCTTTGAACTCAGAAATACTTAATCCTAAGACTGCCAAATACAACCAAGCTGGACATTGTGGAAAGCTTGGCAGAAATAGCTTCATTTTTGTAGTTTCACCGTGTTAGAGTTAAAAACCTTCCCTTTTTATTTAGACAAAAAGGGGGAAATGTTTCAGGATATTTGATCACACTGTGAACTCTGAGATTGCATTATTTACTGGAAAAACCTGTTTCTAGCTGTGGTGTGGCTCAGCCCTAGCACACACCTTTAACCCAAGAACTTTCTGCTTGAATATTGTAAACAGGATTAAATAAAGTCAACCACAGGTCAAGAGGTGAGGCAGGCAACCAGTTGACAGGAAAAGTGAGCACAAGATTATTAAGAAAAAAGCAGAGAGAGTAAGAGGGAGTCAGGAGAAAGGAGAGAGAGACTCACACAGGAGGCAGGAGGGAGGGACAACTTGTTGGAGGAGTTTTGTTTGAGACAGTGTGGGAGAAAGGTCCTTTTTGGGGGGATATTAGTGAAGGAGAAAGGTCAGCTGGGTGCTTGCTCTGCCTCTCTGAGCTAGCAGGCTTTCACCCCAGCATTTGGCTCCAGAGTCTTTTGGTAAAATCAAATGATTGAGATTTTGTTAAGAACAACACACTCGAAGGGCGGCAGGGCACACGCCTTTAATCTCAGCACTTGGGAGGCAGAGCCAAGAGGATCTCTGTGAGTTCGAGGCCAGCCTGGGCTACAGAGTGAGATCCAGGACAGGCACCAAAACTACATGGAGAAATCCCATCTCGAAAAACAGAAAAACAAACAAACAAACAAAAAAACCCACAACGCACACTCCCTATGAGCCTATGGGGGCCAGTTACATTCAAACCACCACAGGGCCTTTCTCCAGCCAGGACTTCCCTCATATTGTCGCCCAGGTCTAGTTAAGCAGGGTCAGGCCTCAGCGCCTTCCTCTCAGGCACTCTTGCTCGCCCATAAGCAGCTGCCAGCCTGGTCTTCACGACAAATTCTTTGTCTTCCTGGGAGCTCTGCCCCTTGATGCAGACCTGAACAACAGTGTCTTCTCAGTGTGGGTGTGTGAGAACTGGGTCAGTCAGTGTAAAGTGCTCAGCACTTGTATTTTCTGCCTCACAGTGCTGACTAAAACCAGAATTTGCAGGAGTGGATCAGCCAGAACCCTTGGCTTTTTTCCCTTGTTTGAAAAGCAATGCTGTCAATCTTTGGTCATGGAGTCCTCTGCCTGCCTCACAGTTCCCTGATGAGACTGAGGACGACTGTCCATTTGATTTCTAGTTTGCCAAGAGTTTGTTGCTGTTGTTTGAGACAGGGTTTCTCTGTGTAGCCCTGGCTGTTCTGGAACTCACTCTGTAGACCAGGCTGGCCTCGAACTCACAGAGATCGGCCTGCCTCTGCCTCCCGGGTGCTGGGATTAAAGCATGCACCACCACCACCTGACAAAAATTTTTATCTTAATAGGATGTCCAGGCTTTTTTTTTTTTCACATTCTGCATCTATTGAAGTAATCAAATTATTCTTCTCCTGTAATCTTTAACATTTTTTTAGTTTTTATTTATTTTGTGTGCATGTGTATGCATGTGTATTCATGTGTGTGCATGTGTATACATATATGTGCATGTGTATGCATGTGTGTGCATGTGTATGCATACACACGGAGGTGCAGCATGTAGAGGTCAGAGGACAACTTGTCAAAGTCTGTTTTCTCCTTCCACCTTATGGATCACTGGGAAGAATCAGGTTGTCCGCTTTGGTGGCAAGTGCCTCTGCATGCTGAGCCATCTTGCTGGCCCTCTCCTAGAATCTCTGTTTTAAAAGATGCATTTGTGGGAGCTGGAGAGATGGCTCAGAGGTTAAGAGCACTGGCTGCTCTTCCAGAGGTCCTGAGTTTGATTCCCAGCAACCACACATGGTGGCTCACAACCATCCGTAATGAGATCTAGTGTCCTCTTCTGGCCTGCAGGCATACATGCTGGCAGGACACTGTTAATAATAATAATAATAATAATAATAATAATAATAATAATAATAATAAAAACTTTTTTAAATTAAAAAAGATGCATTCGTTTTGATTTTCTGTATATAGGTGTTTGGCCTGCATATGTGTGTACCACATGCGCACCTGATGCCTGTAGAGGCCAGAAGATGGCATTTGATCTCTTGGAACTGGGATTACAATCGACTGTGAGCCACAGTGCATGTACCAGGATTCAAACCCAGGTCCTCTGCAAGAGTAGTTAGTGCTCTTAACCGCTGAGCCATCTCCAGCCCCTCCTAAAATCTTACTAAATTATACTTGTCTTCACACTAATGAATCAGACTTGTAAAGCGAGTGACTGTCCTGTAGTGGTCACAGCTGCCTGCACTAAGATAGGAGGGGCCAAAGCAAAGGTAGAGGGCGTTCCAAGAGCGCGGCAAGCACCTTACTGACCACCATCTTCCCGATCCAGGACCCACACTTTAAAGCACCAAATGTTCATCCCCTCACACGCAAGCACACACACACACACACACACACACACACACACACACACGCATGCACACACATGCACACAAGCGTGTGTGCATACACACATGAGCACACACGCATGCACACACACACACACACGTGCATGCACACACACACACGCACGCACACACGCATATGCACACAAGCGCGCGTGCACACACACACAAGCACACACGCATGCACACACACACATGCACACACGCGCGCGCGCATGCGCACGCACACACACACACACACATCGCTGTACCAGCCATCAAATCTGTAGGTTTAATGGCGTTGTTTGCGTGTGGCGGGGAGGCTGGGTACTCACCGGAGGCCTGCACTGCCTCAGTCTGAGGAGCTGTCCTCTGGCCACGCTCATGCCTTGATAGAATACCTTCAGAGCTCTGGCCAGCTGTGCGTCACAGCTGGCTTGCTGAGCACACATCTGTGTAGCCTCTCTGGCTGCAGGCAGCTGTGCCCTCACCCCAGCTCTCTTTGGATCATCTGGCCTCTGGGCTAGGGCACAAAAAAAAAAAAAGTATTTTTCATCTATATCCAAGCATTTCTGTGTCTATTTATTTGGTTTTTCAGGACATGGTTTCTCTGTGTAGTTCTAGCTGTCCTGAAACTCACTCAAACGTAGAGATCCAGCTGTCTCGACTCTAGGATTAGAGTGTGTGTGCCACCAGGCCCGGCTCTGGTGACATTTTATATCTTCATATCAGCATATTGCTTTGGACCCACTCAAAGAAATCTTACAGGGCAAAAGGAAAAAAAGGGTTCTGGTATTTTGTTTATGGTGTAAGATATGAATTAACTCATTAAGATTTCCTGTTCTTCTGGAGCTGGAGGCATTGCTTAGCAGTTAAGAGCACTGGCTACTCTTCCAGAGGACCCAGGTTCGATTCCAAGTACCCACATGGCAGCTCACAACTGTCTGTAGCTCCAGTTCCCGGGGACTTATCTGATGCCCTCTGCTGGCCTCTGGACACACACTCAGGCACACATACACACACATAAAAATAAATAATTTTTTTTTTTATTAATTGCTATTCTAGACAAACGGCACATCCCAAACATGGGAGTTGGGAATGAGATGACCACTCACCATAGTGGTACCGTCTCTCACCCTGTTGAGCAGAACCAGTTTTTTCCAGTGATGCCTTGAGAGACACGTTTTCTTCTCTGAGGGCTCTGTTAACACCTCTGAGCAGCTCCGTCTCCTGCTCTAACTTGAGCAGCGTCTGATAAATTTCTGGCACCTGGTTTGACATGATCTACAGAAGACATGTCAACTCAGCTTTTGTGGAATTACCTGCATAGCATTCCAGGCTAGTGGTTCATACTACGTCATATAAACAAGGATGGAATAGGGAGGCAGGGAGAGGTTTAAACCCCTCAGGACACACAGAAAGGCCCAAAAAACACTTTCGTTGAAGGGATGATTCTTAAGGGGCTGTCACCAAGATTGTTCCGCCCCCTTGTGATCTGCCACATGTACACACCTGGTTCACATTCTTCACACTGGACAATTTCTTGGTATCTACCATGATGTGGCCTTCACCTGGGAGCAGGATGTCCAGTTGAGAGACGCCTAACTCGGCACAGCCTTCTGCCGGGTGGGAAAGGCCAGAAATGAAAGAATTCTCAGCTAGAGACCCCAGTGAGCTGAGGTGAACCCGGGGCCTGGCAGATGATGCTCACCCACTGCTCCACAGCCCGGGGCCTCCCTCTGTTCCCTCTGCAGCATTAGACCTGGTTGGACAACACACTGTAGGGAAGAAGGAGCAAACGAAGTACCTTGGAGGCCCCACAAATCAACGATAAGCGCATTCGTCAGTAAGTACTCCAGAAACTCTCGAGATGCGCTCAAGGCTACGATGTGGACGGTCTCTTCAATTCGGGGATTCACGCTTTTTGTCCACACAGGCTTGGTATACAGAGTGTTTGGGAGATCATAAACTTTGTACCTGAAGCAAGAATATAAAACATAATTGACAACTAGAAGGGGCATATCTGAGGAAAATCATCAGATGAGCCACAGAACTACAGTGCAGTTAGATGAGAAGCGGCCCTGTAATCGAGCCCTGTGGCTTCTGCCTCCAACGCTGTTGTTCAGCATGAACATCATTACCGTAGAGCTGGGAAGTCCACAGGGAAGAGGGGTTTGAATCACTCTTTAGATTCTCTTTGGATGCTCTAAAGTGTGAGTTTCCTTGGGAGGTGTTAGGTTTTTACTTTTTCTTTGGTTTTTTTTTTTTTTTGAGACAGGGTTTCTCTGTGTAATAGCCCTGGCTGTCCTGGAACTCACTCTGTAGACCAGACTGGCTTTGAACTCACAGAGATCCACCTGCCTCTGCCTCCCGAGTGCTGGATTAAAGGCGTGCGCCACCACTGCCCGGCTTCATTTTCCACTTCTTAAAGCATCCCTTTCGTTACCTTCATCCTTTGAACTTAATGAATTTAACCTTTCTGGTTGTGTCTGCACTATCAGAATATATTACTTAAATCACAGTTTTGGAGGATATTTTTTGTGACAATTAAAATGTCTCATCCTGCTGCTTTAATCATGTAAGACACTAAGCAGTCATCCTAGTAATGTGGAGGGCCATGTGGCTTCTCTACCTGATGGAGAAAGTAGCCATTTTGCAGTTGAGCAAAGAGAAACTCTTAAGAGAATTTTATGATAAACTCATCTTGTAAAAGAAATAAGGCCCCTCCCACCAGGAGCCGCATCGGTAGTGTGTGCAAGTTTTGTGCAGTGCAGACCCGTACCCCATCTGAATGCCCCGGTTTGCATCTTCCTTTAGCCATTTGACACCAAGACACCCGACGATGTGAATCTGGAAGTCAATCCTCTTGCCCAGTAGCTCCAGCGGGTCAATAACCATGTCCTCTTCACTGTGTGCCCTACAGACAAGAGTTGAACATCAGTCTCTGGATTAGGCTGGACCCAGGCTTGTTAGCACTCAAATGTCATGGGAATGAAAGAGTCCTTAAGAGATAGACAGAGATGGATGATTGCCCTGAAGGAAGGGTGTGCTGTGGGATGGTCTGTATGTCAAGTGTGTTGCTAATTGGTCAATAAATAAATCACTGATTGGCCAGTGGCCAGGGAGGAAGTATAGGCGGGACAAGGAGGAGAATAAAGCTGGGAAGTGGAAAGCTGAGTCAGAGACACTGCCAGCCACCATGATGACAAACAGCATGTAAAAATGACGGTAAGCCACGAGCCATGTGGCAAGGTATAGATTTATAGAAATGGATTAATTTAAGATATAAGAACAGTTAGCAAGAAGTCTGCCACGGCCATACAGTTTGTAACCAATATAAGTCTCTGTGTTTACTTGGTCAGGTCTGAGCGGCTGTGGGACTTGCAGGTGAGAGATTTGTCCTGACTGTGGGCCAGGCAGGAAAACTCTAGCTACAGGGGTGGGTGGTAATATCTGTTGTAGAATACATTCACTGGAGAGCCGGTTCTGCATGGTGCTTATGGGAGAAACATCATCTCTAAGAGCTCACAGCCCAGAACAGAGTACAGACATCTTCATGCAGTGAATGTGTGTGGGTACGGTGCTAAACTCACATGGAAGACAAGTTGGTCCCACTGGGGAGGAGGAAAGACCTCAGATGCTGCAGCCTAATTTGTCATCTACCTTGGTGAGTCATTCCTAGTCCAGAGTCAACGTGATCCCTCCAGCCTCAGAAATCAATTGGGACAGCTTTCTAACTGGGGACCTCTCTTATGTCAACCATGTCCACAAAGTCTGAAACTTACACACAGAATGTCATGTTGTTAATTTTCAAAGTGACCACTGGGCAGCCTCGGTAGACAGTGTAGACAGGTGACTAGCTAGTAGTCTGAAGTCCCTATAGACACTGTTTTTGACCTTTTGGACCCAGAACTCTGAGGTTCTCCTACTCCCTTTTCAAGTGAGTTTCCTCTTCATGAAGACAAAAGGTCACACTGGATGTTTGTACCCAGCCTAGGACTCCTGCCAGCCTCTGTGCTTAGGACTGCTAAAATACTTTTACATAAACATCCTAAGGCCTAAAATAAAAATAAATAATAAAACAGGAGTTCAGAGACAGCACAGAAGGAGTCCAGACACCTAGCCCTCCCTTCAAGCCAAGGAGCAAAGTTCTGGCCTCTGCCAAGAACGGAGATGTGTGAGCAGAAACCGACTTTCTGCTCTGGCTCTGATGCCTGCCATGTGTGGCAGGTGGAGTGCCAGGAGCAGGCTGTGGTGAGCATGGCCACAGCACAGGCTTCTTTCCCGGGTGGTCCCTCATGGAACCAACCCAGGGCTTTGGGTCATAGTTCAGCATTCCTCACTCCATCTGCTGCTTTGTGGGATGTCCTCCTCATTCCTCAGTTCCCCAGGGCAATGCTGGGCTGTCTCTAATGCTGGACATTTGACAAGAATCATATTCAACGAGGCCAAACCATAAATGAGCTCATTCACTTCTCATGGGTAACCCCTTAAGGGACCAAGCTGACCTCCCTCTCCTTCATAAGCACTCGGGCTCCTTCAAACCATCTGGGAAGGGCCTGAGACTCACCATCCCTCCGGGGAGCAGGGTGTGATGCGGATGTGCAGTACTGACTCCTGCAGCCCGTCACAGTTCAGAACCTCCACCTGCTCCTCCAGCATCATGCAGTAAGCCAGGGACTGCAGCCAGATGTGTGCCGAGCCCAAGTGGACAACCTCCACAGGGTCCCAGAAAGGGTCGTCTTCCTGAGCCACCTGGCTGGCTTCCCTCTCTAGAAAGCGCTGGTAAAGTTCCTCCATCAGGAATTTCCGATTGATAAACTTGGCCTTTGACCAAATCCATACCTGGGGAGGCAAAGGGGGTCACCCAGCATCTCAGCTACTTTTCTGTTTCTGGGAAGAGACATCATGACCGTGGCGACTTGTAAAAGAACATATTCAACTGGGGGCTTGCTTACAATGTCAGAGGGTTGGTCCATGATCATCATGGAGGGGAGGTTGGCAGCAGGAAGGTAGGCATGGCCCTGAGCAGTAGCTGGGAGCTTTACATCCTGATTCACAAGTTGGAGGCAGAGACAGACAGACAGACAGACACAGACTGGGCCTGACATGAACGCTTGGTAACATACCTCCTCCAACAAGGAGACACCTAATACTTCCCAAAACAGTTCCACCAACTGGAATCTAAACATGCAAATATATGAGCTTCGAGGGGCCATTATTATTCAAATCACCAGACCATGTATTGTTTCATTTGCTGCTTAAACAACCTAGCTCTCTTTTTTCCAATCTGTTCCTCCTCATGGGTGGAGTTTGGGGAAGACCACATACTACTCTCATCAAACTTAACTTTTTAAGGCCCTTCCAGACACCCTATTTAAAGTGATGGAAATGGAGCCTAAGAGAAAATGTATGGCTGATTAAAGACAGAGAGGCCATGAACCAAGGTACACTGGTGGTGTCTAGAAGTTGGAAAAAGCAAGGAAATACACTTAACCACTGATTTTCCACAGAACAACATCACCCAGCAAGACCTGTGTGGGACTAACAGCCTACAGAGAGCTAAGTTTATAACCTTGGGTCATTTAACAAGTGACAGTTTGTTATAGACAACAGATGATCAATACAGGACGACTGGTCTACAGAAAAGCCAAGGGGCTCCACAGCAGATGCACAGCCACGTGCTGGGGGGACAACCCCTTCCGCCTAAGCACACAGGTACGTTAGCTCATTTCTCAGAAGCCCACAAAGGGCTTCTACTCTTGTTCAGTGAGAAACAGGTCCAGGACAGGAGTGGCTGTCCTCTCACTGGGCAAGGGCAGGGCCTCTTCCAACGCCTGCTATGGAGAGAAACTTAAGCTGCAATCTATGGAAATCCAGCTGGAAATTTGACTGAAAATGTCCCATCAGAAGTGTTATGGCGGGCTGGAGAGATGGCTCAGCGGTTAAGAGCACTGGCTGCTCTTCCAAAGGTTCTGGGTTCAATTCCCAGCAACCACATGGTGGCTCACAACCATCTGTAATGAGATCTGATGCCCTCTTCTGGCATGCAGGCAGAACACTGTAGACATAATAAATAAATGAATCTTTAAAAAAAAAAATGTTATGGTATCAAACCAACAAGCCCTTCTCTGGGCAACTAAAATAAGAACAGAAGCCAGTGGATAAGGTCTTGTCTCCAGGAATGTCACCTTCAGTGGTACAGTTGAAGGATAAACACAGATTTTTCTGTCTCTCTGGCCTCGAGGCATGTAAGGAAGCACCATCCAGAGATGTATGTTTCTGTCTTATGCACACAGAGAGACAAAGTCACCTTTTCCATCTGGGGAAACTTCCAGGTGGTTTTGTTTGTTTGTTTGTTTTTGTTTTTCGAGACAGGTCTCTCTGTGTATTCCTGCTAGCTGTCCTGGAACTCACTATATAGATCAGGCTAGCCTCAGGGATCCACCTGCCTCTGCCTTCGGAGTGATGGGATTAAAGGTGTACACCACCACCTTGGATCTCTGAGTTGGAGGCCAGCCTGGTCTACAGGCAGGGCTACACAGAGAAACCCTGTCTCAAAAAAAAAAAAAAAAAAAAAAAAAGAATCAGGTTGTAGGCAGGTCTGTAGAGCATTTCTTCATTAGTGATTGACACAGGAGAACAGAGCGCAGCATGGTTGGAGGGACCACCGTGGGGTGGTGGTCCCGTGTTCTCTAAGAAAGCAGGCTGAGTGGACCATGAGGAGCAAGCCAGTAAGCAGCTCCCCTCCATGGCCTCCAGGTTCCTGCCCTGCTTGACTTCCTGCCCTCACTGCTTTCAGTGATAAACCCTACATGGAGGGAGTGAAATCAACCCTTTCCTCCCCAGGTCGCCTTTGGTGATGGTGTTTCACCACAGCAGGAGTAACCCAACTAAGTGCACGGTCACTAGAAAAGGTCCTAGGAACTGGCACTATGAAAGACCAGGACACACGACAAAGGGTCCCCAGACTCAGCTCCTACTCAGACAACATCTGGGTTTTTGTCTAGGTCTCCTGGATGCAGCTGACCAAAATCCCGTGGACTTTGGAGGCTTTCCAAGGAGATTCCTGCCTGCCCACTGATGGGGGTCTTACCTCGTGAGTCCTCGGCTTGGTCACCTTCACCATGACCTCTTTCTGGAGGTCGTAGCCCCTGGAATCTGACGATGCCAAATTCTTCACCTTCAATTCCATTTTAAGCCCCTGGGAAAGAAGCATTTCGCCAAACAACACCTAGCTCATATTCCTTTTGCGTTCTTCCCATTCTGCCCAGCCTCGGGCTCTGTAAAAGGACACAGCCCGGCTCTTCTTGCTCCTCAGAGTTCCTGCCAACCCAAATAGCCAAGGGCCAGCATTTCCCAGTGGGATCCTGGAACTAACACTTGTACTTCCTAAGTCGGTTAATTCCCTTTCAAGGCTCCTGCTGACTGGGATCCTGTGTCACCAGGAGCTAACCTCAGTCCAGGTCCCCTCTGTGGCATATATCAGCCACTGAGGTGCTGGAGAGGTGACGGGGACATCGGAGGTGGTCTATTACGGTCCGGGAGGCCAGTGGCTCTGATAAGTAAGGCAGATGCTCAGCTGGCTGGGAAGGCCTGAGGATTAGTCTAATTCTGTCACTAGCTCTCAGTGCCATGGTGGGAAAAGTCCCATCCTTCCCTAGACCTCAGGCCTTTGGGGACCTGACCCATGTGGGGTGAAAGGTCACCTTCTCTAGCTCCTCACTCATCTGGTTTGCTTCCACAACCAGCGGCAGGAGTTTGATGTAGTCCTGGAACACAGCTAAGACACTGGGCTCGGCTTGGCCATCTCCAGGGCTCCCAGTACCTAAACAGAGTCACGGAGGAAGTGAGTCTGTTGCTTGTTCTGATACTTTCAGCTTTCACAGACACACACTCAGATGTTCACTCAGAGTTGCTCATCACCACCTCGAAATCTTGGCTCTCCTAGTTCTTGATTTCGAGGCCCTCAGTCCAATGTGGTTCTGGACCGTCCAGGAGGAGGGTCAAAGGGAGTAGAAGCGAATGGGCCAGGGGAGGGGCTAGGGTTTGGTGCTGAATCCTCGGTGGTGCAGCAAGTAATCTTTTCTTCCTTCAGTTGTGTCTGGATGCTATGGAGGAAGGGTCATAGCGACTATGGGAGTCCCCAGCCCCCTTTCCAGACTTGGAGGAGTACTGCCTTGTGTAGGGACCTGTTTGCTCTTTAGAGACTCCCTGCCCATGGGTCACACGGTACCGATGCCTCAGAACGTCCCACTAGGCTGCCTTGAGAACCCGCTGTCATCACTGGGATCTGGGTGCTTCAGCCCAGGGCCCGAGGTTTGATGAACTTCCTGTCATCACTGTCCCTGTGCTGGGAGGGCATTCTACACAATCAGGTATGAAGAACTCAATGAAAAGGTGGGTTATTTGCTTATGATTGTGTGTGTGTGTGTGTGTGTGTGTGCACAGGCGTGCAAAGAAAGTGACCAAAGGAGAGTGTCAAGTGTTTTCCTCTATCATTTCTATCCTCCTAGGCAGCATCTCTCCATGAACCTGGACAAGCAGCCACCAAGCCCCAGACAACCTTCTTGTCTCTGTCCCGCCTGAGACAACACCCAGCTCTTTACATGGATAATGATATAAACACATGTCCTCATGGCTACGAAGCTAGCATTCCTAACCACTGAGCCATCTTGCTACCCCCGGCCTTGGATTTATACAAGAACTTCAGCAGAATGTGGATGTGGTCGCATACATCTGTAACCCCGAGACTCAGCAGGCTGAGGCAGGTTAACAAACTGATACCAGCCTGGGCTACATAGTGAGTTTTGAGCTAGCCTTGGGTATCTAGTGTGATCTGAAAAACCAAAGCAGAGCTACGTATGGTGGCTCATACCTGTAATCTCAGCACCCCACTGCTCCTCACCTGTGGCCTCCCCTGAGAAGCCAGCACACCACAAAGACCTCAGTAGGGTCCAGCCAACCCTGTGCACATGACTTGGGGCTGAGGGAGGAGGTGTGGGAAGGTGTTAAGGAGCCTCCACCTGAGGAGTGAGGGGAGGTGGATGGGCAGAGGGGGAGCCTCTAGGTACCTGTGAGGAATCCTAGATAGTGCAGGGGTGGGGTGGGTTGAGGGGCAAAGGAGTATCTTCCGCTCAGAAACCTAGAGCTGCAACTTCTTCCAGACCAAGGCCTGGACCTGTAGAGCCAGGCTCCCTCACCCTCCCACCCCACCCCCACCCCCAAGGCCTTATCTAACACATCCATCTTGTCTCAGCATTGTGGCCTCCACTTGCTGTGTGTAACACTCTGCCACACCAAGCTTCACACCGTGGACGATCTTCACCCTCATCCCTAGGGATGAGGTCAGTGAGTTCAACACATCTTTGACATGTATTCAGTTTTCTCTATTTCTATTCCTCTATTTCTATTTGGGGGCTGAGGGTGTAGCTCAGTGGAGAACTTGTCTAGCATGCAAGAACACGAAGCCTTGGGTTTTATTCCCAGCATGCACTGAGAGGGGGAGGGGAGGAGGAAGAGGAGGAGGAGGAGGAGGAGGAGGAGGAGGAGGAGGAGGAGGAGGAGGAGAAAGAGGAGGGAAAGAGACCTCACAATTTAACTTTCTGCATTCTGTACTCTGACTCCGTGAAGAGTTTTATGTTTTCACAGGAAGTGCCGGAAGGCGGGTCCAGGACCACTTACCAAGCATGTCCACACTCACTCCCTCAGCGGCTGCCCGCTCCAGCTGGAAAAAGTCGTAGTCGAATCTGCTCCAATCTTCACCACCTCGCTCGGAGGGAAACCCGATGTAGAGGAAGGCACTGTTGGATCCCAAGATGATGCGGTCCTGGGAGGGAAAGCGTAGAGAGGAAAGGCCTGGCCTGCTCCAGGGGAGCTGAGAAAGCGCTTGTCTCCATGACTACCCAGGCTCAGCCCTCTTCCAAGGGTGTGGAACCACTAAGGTCCGAGCCTCAGAAGCAAGGCACAGAGCTTCTGTGGAGTGCCCTGGGGTCTGACTCAGATTAGGATTTCAGAAGTCCTCTGGGCAGGCAGAAGAGGGTTAAGCGCAGACGTTACGTGGGGGCTTTTCGGTGATGGAGACCACACTGCTGCTGGTCCTCTAAAGGGATCCTTGGGATGGGGCGTGTGCTGGACGTGAAGCTAGGGAGGGCTCACCTAGTGCTTCTAAAAGGGGAGTGGCTGAGCCACCTGCCTGTCTTAGAGGCTGCGGCTTCTCTGTATAGTGATCGTGAAGGGAGGAGGCTTCGGGGTAGCCAGTGGAGCCTCCAAGGTGGGGGGCAGAACACAGAGGGACTGGTGTAAGCAGCTAATTAATTCATCACTCCCCAAGGCAGGCTCTCTTAAGCCTCAGATGTCACAAAATGTGAGCGCCCAGAAGGGTCTTGAAGAGTATCCATTTCCACCTTCCTTGTGTTAAGAGTGATGTTCCTGAGACACAGGCAGTTGGGAGCAGGTCTGTGATCCCAGCCTATGCAGTCTGGCAGAAGTAGGACGCTCCAGACCTGGACAGTCCCTCTCTGTGTGACAGGAGACATTTCACAAGAAAGTCCCGTCCCTGCCCTTCCACCACCACCCCCAGACCCCTGCCACCATCTTGAGGGCAGCACGGAGGCACTTCTGTGGCTGGGCAAGGAACGTACCAGATGCTGCAGCTTTGTCCTGTTGGTGACAGGTACCCCATTAACAACAACCTTGCACTTGCCGTGTGGAGCGACTGTCACTTTACCATCCAGGTTCACGAAGGAAGCATGCTTATCTGAAATCCTAAGAAGACAGGAATTTGTCGGGGTCACCCAGGAGATTATGATTTCACGGGTGGTCATGTTGCAAAATGAGATCCACAGCTAGGATCAATGGGGAAGCTCCCACTGTCCCTCACCCCACACAGGACTGTGGTTCATAGGCTATCGGAGGCTGCAGGGGCCCGGCCCTGGAGGGTGCCGGGAGATGGAAGACCGCAAAGATGCTATTCTAGCCACAGAACAAACCCTGGCTGAGGACCTGCAGCTGCCAGGAACCACCAGACAAGGAGACCATCACAAGTCCTTGAAAGCTACAAGCGAGCCACGGAGAAGTGAAAACCTGTTTCAATAGCCAAGACTGTATGTGTGTCCATCAGAAGGCAGTAAAGAAATATGGTGTATGTTCACCAGGGGAAACTATTTGGCCAGAAAGAAAGAACAGGTTCCCATGATGTCAGCAACATGGGTGCAGCTGGAGGGCGTTATGAAATCAACCAGGTACAGAAAGACAGATAACCACATGTTCTCACCCGTTTGTGGAAGTCAATACACTGGTCTCAAAGAAGTAAAGAATAGAAGAGAGGCTGCCATAGCCTGGGGTGAGGTGAGAGGTTGGGGGGATAGTTAATGGCCACAAGGGTGGAGCTTAATAGGAAGAGAGCATCTGGTGCTCTACAGCAGAAGCTTATGATGCTAAAAGTCATTAGCTGAGTGTTTTAAAATCCCTAGTACATCTGATCACTAACCATCATATGTGCGTTCTGAAAATCACTCTACAGAACACAAATACACATACCTATGGTGCCAATTAAAACATATATATGTAATTTTAAAATGAATTTTTTTGTTTCTTGTTTTTTGAGACAAAATTTCTCTGTGTAGCCCTGGCTGTCCTGGAACTTGCAATGGAGACCAGCCTGGCCTTGAACTCACAGAGATCCTCCTGCCTCTGCCTCCCAAGTGCTGGGATTCAAGGCGTGCACCACCAGGTGTGGCTTGAAATCAATTTTAAAAGCTGCTGCAGTAAGGGCTCCAAACACCTAAGGATGCAGCCACCGAAGGTGAATTGTGAAAGATCCTCCACGATGTGCTCGGCCTTTCATCTCCCCTTATTTTTTGCAGGGTCGCCTTACTTCTGCTTGTGGAGTTCTGTCTTACAGGCTTTTTTTTTTTTTTTTTTTTTTGGTTTTTTTGAGACAGGGTTTCTCTGTGTAGCTTTGCGCCTTTCCTGGGACTCACTTGGTAGTCCAGGCTGGCCTCAAACTCACAGAGATCCGTCTGGCTCTGCCTCCCGAGTGCTGGGATTAAAGGCGTGCGCCACCACCGCCCGGCCTGTCTTACAGGCTTTAACCACTGGCCTCCCTTTTCTCCCAAGATGAGGGGAAGGAAGCAGGAGGTGTGCACCACACTGGACTTCAGCTAGCACTCATGCATGAGCGTTGCAGGAGTTGCTGAGGGAGGTCTGGGAACTTTTTAATATTGCCCATCTAGTAGGACTGACAGCCTGGCTTACCTATGATCAGATGACTTTCCAGAATCTTCTCCAGTGAAGCATGCTGGCACAAGCCTGACAACCCAGCACTCAGAAGAGGAGGCAGGGGGATTTTGTGTTTGAGGCCAACCAGGGCTACATAATGAGATCCTGTCTCAAAAACAAACAAACAAACAAACAAACAAACAAAAACCCTAAAACCAAACAAGACAGATCTCTGGGCTGAGAAGTCCTGGTCCTCTAGTTCAGGACACGGGTGCTGTTCTTACCCCAGGCCTTGAAGACGAATAGCACTTGAAGCTGCCCGACCAACATCACAGGAGCCTGGAAAGAGTTGGGACGGTTTATCTTCAAATCGTCAGCACTTGGCCTTGATGAGGTAATGTTTGATAGTTTCAAAGTGGCATTTTTTTTTCTTCAGTAAAAAAGCATGCAAAGAAGTTTTTTTTGTTGTTGTTGTTGTTTGTTTGTTTTTCCTTTTCCCCAATTGGAGCTGTCAATCACAACAGCACCCGGATATGACCTTGCTTTACGGATAATTGTTTTACTTTCTGCTCTGTTTGTCTTGGGATCCCCAACTTGGTGAAAATGCCACCTTCTTCATGGGCCTTCGTCCTCAGTGACCCACTGAAGCTGGGACAGCAGAGGCTCCTCGAAGCTCCGTTTCTGTGGTGGCAGGCCCCTCGGGGTGCACCGTATCCCCTGCAGCTCCTGGCTGTCCTGCCACCGTCCTGCACATGGCTTAGACGTGCAGAGTGGTCAGAGAGTGGAGAACAGGGATCAGGCCAGCTCTGGGCGTGGAATGCAACCCATTCAGTAGCACATATATTGGAGAGACATTCCAAAGGCTGCCACCTCAGCAGAAACCACTAGACAGATGTTAGGTGACCACGTGCGGGTGATGGATACATGCAGTGTATTTGATATGTATATGATAGAGACTATTTACCTTAGCAAGGAAAGAAATTCCAAACTATGGTACACCTTGAATGAGTTTCATGATACTCAGTGAACTGAGCAGACACGAAAGACAAGCACAGTGTGATCTCACTGCTATGAGGCGCCACGTGTGGAGAAATCCAGACACAGAAATAAGAATGGTGGTCACCCAGGGCTGAGGTAGGGGAGTGGGGAGGTGCCTCTTAATGGGTACAGAGTTTCAGTTTGAGGTGATGGAAAGTTCTGGAAGTAGGTGTGGTTATGTTTAGTGCCTCTGCACTGTGCTCTCAAGAGTTGTATGGTTTGTAATACAATATTTTTTTAAAAAAAATCAAAAAAGGAAAGGGAGAGGGAGGGAGGGAGCAAGGGAAGGGGTGAGGGAGAAGGGGAGGAAGAGAGGGAGGAAGGACACGGAATCAGAGCTGGTCTGGGGCGGGTAGCGGGAGCAGCAGGATCAAGTACCTTTGTGAATGAAGAACTTGAGGACCCCTGTGAGCTGCGGGTCCTCGTTGACGTTGAGAAGGTGTGGGAGAGCCTTCATCATCTGCTGCTCCTAAAAAGACAGAGAAGCCTGTAGACCCCTGAGCCTGTCCCAGGGAGCTGTCCCGGCAGGCCTGTTCCAAGGCCCAGGGGCCTCCCTCCCTTCCTTCCCCCACTAGCCATCTTCTATTGCCCCCCTTACTTCTGCCTCACCTTTCTTTTCTTCAGGCCCCTGGCATCCTCTGACTCCTTGTCTCTACCCTCTGCCCCCTGTGGCCCCTCCCTGGGTATCTTTTAACTTGCTCCTAGCTGACTAAGCATCAGCTATTATCAATGGCAAAGAATGGCACACTGCATTCTCCCTCAGTGACACCCAAGTGCATTTCAGTCTTCCTCACAGGGTGGGACCCTATGGTCGGTATGGAGGATGAGCAAACCTTGTGGATCAGGGTGAGTTTTAAATCCTGAAGGTCCTTCTGATTAAGAGCAGAGACCATGAAAGGCCTGGAGGTTATTGTTCACCAAAATAAAGTTTTGTAGACCTGTACCCTGAATCCCACTTAAACCCAGGGTCACACAGAGCCACCCTCCAAAGGATGCTGTTTAAAGGGCACCCAAGTTTTGCCTAGACCTTCAGAATCCTTGACCTCTACATTGATCTGGGCTGTTGACTACAGACCACACCCTACTCTACTTGTACCACCTGAGGTTTATTCTGGGCTTCATGAACCTTCCTGTATCCAACTTGGGTTCTCCCCTCTCTCCCAAGAGTTCCAGGACTGGCCCAAGACTTGGGCATTTGCTCAGAGCCTCATGGCTAAGAATAAGATTCTGGTGAGAGTCAAGGTAGCGTTCTCACCCATGGATGACATCCACAGCCCGGCTCGGAAGCTGGGGTGTGGCTCAGCGTTGCAAGGAGGCTTGCCTAGCATTTGCAATGCCCTGGATTTCACCCCAGCACCTAAAATAACAATAATGATGATCACTGCACTCACAGCATAGCCTGTTAGGATCTGATGGTGAATGTGAATGCCACCCACGAGGGACACAAGAGCTCAGACCAATCTATACTGTCCCCAGGGGACACTCACTTAGTCCTTCAAAAACGAGTCACCAACCGCCCTAACATCTGTCCTCACTCATCAGCATGCCATGATCTCCTTGATCCCATCAGGCCAACTCTGCCCTCACCACAGTCCGGAGCTGACAGCAGCACAGGCTGTCAGCTGTGTGGAGGGAGGTGGACCAGTAGTGGACCGATGGTGTGAGCCTCACCTTCGTGAGAGCCGAGTACTGCTCCTCCCATTCCTTCCATGCCTGCTCCAGCAGGTGGGCCCAGGTTCCCCGAATCCCCAGCTGCCATTCTGCCAGGAGACCAGCTGAGTGTTCTAGAGGGAGGGAGGAACTTGAAGCATCAACATCACCAACAGTGAGATGTAGAGGGACAGCAGAGGGGTGGGAAAACCGAGCTGCTTCTATGTGAAGACTCATCGGCTCAGTTCTGCAGCATATGGTGGTACCCCAGGGTAACTCGGGCATTAGAACACAAGAATGAGTCACTGGGAAGCATGGAGCTCAGAGGTTCCCTTTTCTCCTTTTCACGTGTGCAGGCATGTGACCATCTGTTCAGGGAATTCCCATCCGACCAGAGGTTCAGAAAGAATGACAGATTTGTCTTACGCTGTGTTTTCACGTTTCAAGCCTGGGTCTGTAAACTGGGAATTAGATGCTGAATGTGTGTTGACACCCAGCACGTCCAGAACCTTGTGACCAGCAGAGCTGGGCGTGGACCACCGTATGCATGTGGGTGTGCCTGCTCTGTGTGAATAGCATGGGAGAGCACAAGGCCGTTGCTTCATGTCAACGCCATATGAGACGACATTGATGTCAACGCTGGAATATTCCAAGGCTGAGCCAGAAGATCCTTAACAAAACGTGGGCCTCCCCTCCCACCCCCCACTCTACCTGGCCACTCCTCCCACCCCAGCCCAGCTGCTATGCAGGCCACCCCCCAGTCCTTCCAACTAGCCTCTGGATGTCAGGTGTGGCTGAGCGAGCATAACCTGACTTGATTTACCTGCCGCTCTGGTGCCCCAGAATCCGAGCAGGAACTTGTTCTCAGCCCTGGACGCTCTCCCCAGCAGGCAGGTGTTGACCACAGCTTTGTTCTGAACCTTTTTAGCCCTGTCACAGGCAATGACAAACACTCTCTCAGGCCCCATTGCAGTCAGGGCTGTACTGCCAGCCCTGGGGTAGCACTGGGCAAGCTCAGACTCCGGGCAGAACCGTGTTAGTTTTCACTACCAGGAGTGGCCAGCCTTTTGACACTGTTTCATCTACAGATTCCTCGGGCCACATTCACAGCTAGCCTGGGATGCATTGTGGGCCCGAGGGCCCAAGGCTAGACGTATCTGCAACCATTAAGAGCAAAACTGACCTCAGGTACCTACACGATTCATACAAACTCACAAAGCGCAGCTGAGTCCCCACGCCAGGCCCCGGAATATCCTGAACACACTTGGCTAATTCAAGAATGGGATTCACCAACAGTCGAAACCCTGGAAGCCGCAGGCAAACTGCCCTGCCATGCACCACAAGCTACAGGGGTTTCTGTTCCTGTCTCTACTCCCACCCCAGCATCGCCGCAGAAAGCTCAGGCATACCATAGCATGATTTATTCTCTGTCTGAAATTCAAATTTAAAGAGATATCTTCTGCCGTTATTATCTTGATGTCAGGGATTAAGTGCTAGGCTTTCCCACAGGGCTCCACCCCCACAGGCGTTTTGTGCTTTACCCTTCCATTTCACAAAAGAGATGTAAAGGTTCCAATGAGGCTTGCTCCAAGCACCAAGTCAGGAGCGGAGTATAGAGAGAGTATATAGAGTGCCTCTCTGTGTATAACCCCTCCCAGAAATCTGACAAGGCATGGGCAGGAGGAAAGGAAGTTACAGATGCTGCTAAAGCCCAAGTTCCACAGATGCTGGGAGGAAAATGTCATGGCATGAGACAGTACTGCATCGGAGCGGTGAACTGGGGCGGGGGCGGGGGCGGGGGCGGGGGCGGGGCGGGGGGATGTGGTTTTCACTCAGGAGAGGGCTCTGAGAAGTGTCTGAAGGGCAGATCAGGAGAGGCAGTGGTGGAGGCATGACCTGAACTGGAGGGTTTTGCTGTTGTTTTGGTTTTTTTGAAACAAGACCTCTCCTGGCTGGAGCTGTTGAACTCACAGAGATCCACCTGCATCTGACTCCCACGATGGGATGAAAGGCGTGCGCCACCACGCTGGAGTCCAAAGAGTAGTTCTGAGCGTCCCTGCGAGAGAGCGCGCCGCCTCTCCGGCCCCTCCGCCTTCTCTCTTTTGTTTTGATTTTTCATTCCTCTCTCACTAGTCACTTAATTCTCCTCTCCTGGACTCCCACCCTAGACACCAAGCCATCAGGTAGCAGAGCGCTGAAAGGAGCCGTGACTTAGGACCCGGGACATGACCAGTTGCTGCTCACCAACTACTTACCTCTCGGCGTATCTCAGCGTCGACAAGGTCTCCTCATAGCAGATATCAGCTGGGCTTATGGCGGCAATCTGGAACCACCCCACGCAGACTTTCGTCATCCAGGGCTTTATTACCATCGATGCTATTAAAATAGCTAATATTCGGGCTGGGGGGATGACACCACCAGTGGAATATTTGCTTTGCAAGCAAGAAGAACTGAGTCTGATACCAGAATCCACACAAAAATGCCGTGCGTGCTGACACCCGCTTGTAACCCCAGCTCTGGGAGGCAGAGACAGGAGGACCCATGGGGCTCACTGGCCAGTGGTCTAGATTAATTTGTGAGCTCCAGGCCAATGAGAGACCCTATCTCAAAGGAAGTGGATGGCATTCCTGAGGATGACACTGGAGTCTGTTGTCTGGCCTTCACACAAGTGTGCACACACACAGACACGTTTGCACATGCACCTCATGCATGCACATGCTAATAAAAAAAATCAGTGTTCACAAAACAACTTATATCATTTAATTTTCAGTATTATTTGAACCTTAAATTATTTACTTTTTAAGATTTATTTAATTATTTTATGTGTATGAATGTTTTACCGCGCGTGCGTGTGTGTGTGTGTGTGTGTGTGTGTGTGTGTGTGTGTGTGTATCCCTGTGGAGGTCAGAAGACATCAGATTCCCTGGGACTGGAGCTACAGATGGTTGTGAGCCACCATGTGGGGTGCTGGGATCAAAACTTGGTCCTCTGTAAGAGCAAGTGCTCTTAACCACTGAGCCATCTCTCCACACCCCTGAACTTTAAATTTTCAATTTTTACATTTATTTGTGTGTGTGTGTGTGTGTGTGTGTGTGTGTGTGTACTCTTCCATGCCCCTGACTCAGGGCAAAGCAGGTGTATCATTTGCTGAAAAGCAGCCAATACAGAAGTTGAAGGCAGCTTCCTAAAATCTACCATAAAGTTTGAAAGCCTCTATGGACATTGGCTGATGAACAATGATGTCTGGGGTACTGTCTGTTGTCTGGGTCAGCTGGAATCAGTTGGAGCCAGTGACTCATCTCTTTCAAGAGAATGTTTTGTTGATATCCACGGGAGGCCTGCCCTTTTCTGAACAGAAATGGAGGGGAAGTGGATGGGGGAGGGGATTGTAGAGGTGGGGGGAGGGGATGGGAGAAGAGGGAAGGATGTAAAATAAATAAATTTAATTAAAATTTAAAAAGGAGAGTTTGTTTGTTTTTGCTGAAAGCCGGGCTGGTGTCACTGAGCTTCGAGTAGATTAGTTGTGGCCATTCTGGGTTTTATTTGAGTCTTGGGATGCTCAGTATTCATCTCCTTTCTCCTTTTCTTCAGTATTTTGTTGTTGTTAAAACACTACAATGGGGGGCGGGGGTAGGGGACTGGCTCAGTGGAAGGAGGAATGCCTAGAATGGTACCCTTCTGCAGTTCCAGCACTTGAAAGGCTGAGGCAGGAGGATTGCGATTTTTGAGTCCAACCTAACCCAAGATCACATCCATGTTTTACCTTAGGTTGTAAATGTTGGTCACACGGGAAACCCAAGGCAAGGTTGTTGCATTGTTCTCTTAAAGGCAGGTTAAACAAACCGGGCTGAGTACACAGTAGGACAGTAGTCGTAAGTCTTAATGACCTCAAGGTGTGCTATATAGTGAGACCCTGTCTCAAAATGAGCAAAACCGTCAGGCCTGCCCTCACGAGTGAGTCTTGCGGCTAGATCTGCAAGGTGTCCTGGCCTCCCTGCGCAGGGACTACACTGCTGTCAGGGTGCTGGATTTTCATCTGCAGTCGGACACTCAGAAGGTGTCCTGGGTGCACTGGTTTTGTT
This sequence comes from Peromyscus eremicus, assembly GCF_949786415.1. Classification (NCBI taxonomy): domain Eukaryota; kingdom Metazoa; phylum Chordata; class Mammalia; order Rodentia; family Cricetidae; genus Peromyscus; species Peromyscus eremicus. Next base: position 15,982,974 of record NC_081431.1, on the reverse strand, counting down.
TCTGCTTGTCCAGTACTGGGAATGGAGATCCACAAATAACCGACACCTGGAAAGACTTTAAGATGAAGTATTTAGGCAAGAGTTCGTGATAAAAAGCGAGGGTGTGTTTTACTGTGAGTTTGGGGAGAGGCGGCATTTACCCAGTTTTGTCTCATTCTGTAACTGGAGAGAGGGCCCTGGCTTAGCATGCTGCACCCACGTAGCTGACTGACTCTCAGGGCTAAGACGGAAACTCAGTCAACCTGCAGGTTGTATGTCTGCCTGGCAACTGACTACCTCCCCACAGAGTGTAGGTGGTAGTACTATTGTTCATGTCGTTCTTATAGCAAATGTAGTTATATTTTGGAGGCATGGCTCAGTGGTAACTTGCCTGGTGTGTGCTAGGCCCTGGTTTCCATCCCCAACCCAAAACAGACTCAAAATGGAAAGCAATATATATTCCAGTAGCAACCCCGAAAGCTGAGGCAAAGAACAAAATATTTAATGTTGTGGAAGCCTCGTCACGCCCCGAAGCGGACAGGCATCAGGGCCTGTGAAATGATGGAGAGAGCAGGGCCGAGCACTGAGTCCGGGGTGTGTTGAGAGTGATTTCAGCCGTAGAGTACCAAGAGCTGTTCTAAGAAAGAGATCTTACCAGTGTTGTCCGGCTGTTCCCGCCCAGAGCCGACTGGAGCAGTTTGGTCAGAACAGAATCTCTGTAGGGAATATGCAGAACTTTCTTCCCCATGGCGGAGTCAGCCAGAGCACTGCAGGAAAGAGAAAACACTAAACAACCAACGGAAGGGCTGAGAAGTCGCTGCCTCTCTGGGGTAACTGGAGATGGCCCACACATCCCTGCAGTGGCCCTGTGCTGTGGTTTGAAGCTCACCCCTGTGGGTAAGCCACTGTTTACGTCTGCCTCCAAGGAGCTCCCTCAAACCATGAGCCAAGATAAATCCTTCCTCCCTGAAGTGGCTTCAGGTCGGAGGGAAGTGGCTAACACACCCTGTAAAGTGGCAATCATAACACAGACTAGTGGATACCTGTGCAAAGGAGCCCAAGCAAGACAGGACATAAACCAGAGACCTCGTGTACACAGCCTCATTTCCACGAACGACAGGGACAGGAGAAAGGGCACTGAGCTCAAGAGCATGTGCTGCTCTTGCAGAGAACTCCCACACCCACACCCACAATAGGTAGTTCCAATACCTGTAACTCCAGCTCCAGGGGATCTGACGCCCTCTTTTGGCCTGCATGAGCACATGCACTCACATGCACACACCCACACTTATACACATAATTAAAATTGTTTTAAATTATAAAACTCAAGATAATTAGGCAAAGATGAATCTGATAGTAATGGTGTTATGAATTACGCACACCTGGGAAACCTCCAGCTGGCCAGGCCAGGGTATCCCACGCGTGAGGGAAAACTTGCTGGTGTGTTGGGAGGATGCACGCCATCGGTCAGTAATTCACAACCCAGACGCTACATCCACGTGGAGAGTTTATTATAATAGAGAGATAAAGAGAAAGATAGGAAAGAGGGGGAGAAGAGAGAGAGAGGAAGAGAGAGAGAGAGAGAGGTCAAGGGGTGTACACGTCAAGGAAAAGGCAGGAGAGAGAGAGAGAGGAGAAGGGGTGGAGTTTTTCCTTAAAAAAGAGGCTTTTACGGATGCAGGGCAGCACCAAGGGGTGGGATTTCAAGGGGCAGATCAGAATATTAACAAAAGGCCCACTTGTTTGGGTGGTGTGCTAGCAGGCAGGGGTGTGCCCCGGTAGGGAGGGGTGTGCCCCGGTAGGGAGGGGTGTGCCCCGGCAGGCAGGGGTGTGATGGAGACTTGTGGCTTCTGAAAGTGTTCTATGTTTTGACCTGGGTGCGAATTACAGTGTGTGTGTGTGTGTGTGTGTGTGTGTGTGTGTGTGTGTGTGAACTTGTTTATATAAATTCATTGAACAGAGCATTTAAGGTTTATGAACTTCAAAGAAAAAAAGATGTACGTACTTCACTGGGATTTATACCATAATGAAAGAGTTTTCTAAAGTTACTCTCGGAAGAAATTATAACACTTCACAGTTCGGTTGGAGCCTCTGGCTCACCCCTGTTCGGTCTGGGGAACCCCATTCCCCCCACCCTCTCTCTCTAAGCCCCACCAGCTCAGAGAGCCTCAGACCAAAGGAAAGGCACCAAAACGCCCAGTTCCGCATTCTTGGCGGTACCGCAGCTTCCTCCCCCGATGCCACCAGACATCCAAGTCCCCGCCTGAGCGCTCAGCTTTTGACCATCCTTGGGCACAAACCCAGCTTGTGGCAGACAGGTCCTCACTGTTAGTTCCCGCCGGGGCAGCAGCCTGCCTCTGCTGCCAAGGCAGTTACATCATCACCTGCGGACACACAGGCATCCTTTAAAAGTGCCCGCCAGTTCCCTCTCTTGCCTCTCCTCTTGCCTTTCTTGTCTCTTGCCTCTCTTCTTGCGTGTTCTCTCTGTCTGTCTGTCCCCACTCCCAAACAGCCTTTCACTTTTTCACTCTCTCCCCTCCCCCAATAAACCTCTTGCACTAACTCTGTTTCCAGTGCCATGCTTGCTTAGTGGTGTACCTAGTGGTGTACCTTGGCAGGGCCCTCCAAAAGGTGCCAACGTTGCCTTTTGTTGTTGTTTTGTTTTGTTTTTGTTGGGTTTTGTTTTGTTTTGTTGTTTTGTTTTGCTTTTTTTGTTTTTGTTGTTGTTGGTTTTTGTTTTGTTTTTTGTTTTGTTTTTTGTTTTGTTTTGTTTTGTTTTTTGCTTTGTTTTTGTTTTTCGAGACAGGGTTTTTCTGTGTAGCTTTGGAGCCTGTCCTGGAACTCTCTTTGGAGACCAGGTTTGCCTCGAACTCACAGAGATCCCCCTACCTCTGCCTCCCAAGTGCTGGCATTAAAGGCGTGTGCCACCACTGCCTGGCCCAACTTTGCGTTTTTAAAAAATTCTTTGAATCACCCCTCACCCACAATCTATAACATCTCCCTGCTTTAGTTCAGGTGCAGAACTTCTCTGCCCTCCATCTCTGAGACTGGTGAACTGGCCCAGGAGTTGCTTTGCTCAATAAACCTGTTGCTATACTTTTTCAATTCGGCTTGATCTGGCTTACTGCGTTGGTGGAGAAACTTTTGGGGTGGGGGGAGAAAACCTATTACTTACCTTTTTACTTGAAGTTAAGACAATGTGCCGCACATATACACTAACATGCATGTGATAGAACAAGATTGGAGAAGGCTCACTGGATGGAGTGTGAAGATGAGGTCCAATTCCAGCACCCTCATAAAAGCCAGGTTGTTGTGGAATATTATTTTAAGATGTGTTACATTTGTTTATGCTGTGGAACATTTGTTTAATGATGCAAAGATGTGTTTCATCCTTTAACAATGCATTTGTTTAACTCTGAAGCTGTGTTACTGTGCCTGTCTAAAATACCTGACTGGTCTAATAAAGAGCTGAATGGCCAATAGCAAGGCAGGAGAAAGGATAGATAGGCGGGGCTTGCAGACAGAGAGAATACATAGAAGGAGAAAAAAAGAGAAAAGAGGGATCAAGGAATGAGAGGAGGAGGACACTAGGGGCCAGCCACCCAGCTACACAGCCAGCAACAGAGTAAGAGTGAAAGTAAGATTACAGAAATAAGAAAAGGAAAATGCCCAGACACAAAAGGTAAATGGGATAATTTAAGTTAAGAAAAGCTTGGCTAGAAACAAGCCAAGCTAAGGCCAGGCATTTATAAGTAATAATAAGCCTCTGTGTGATTTATTTGGGAGCTCCAAAAGAGCCAAAAAAAAGCAAAAAGGGTATAAAAGAAACAACCATCAACACCAGGCTGGTGTGGCAGCCCACCAGACCTTGGGAGGTGGAGACCAGAGATCTCCCCAGGGGGACCCCCAGGGCAATCTTTCTAGCTAGACTAGCTGAACTAAAGGCTCCATCTTTATTGAGAAACCTCGCCTCAATAAATACAGTGGAGAGAGCTGAGGGAGACATCCTACATGAGGAAGACATCTCTGATCTCTGCACATGTGTGTACATATGTGCACACCCACATGTGTACCCACACACATACAAACACCTCCCTGGCAAAAAGGAAAAGAAAGAAAAACAAGGAGGAGCAATGGTAGGGGAGGGGTAAGACCTCAAAGCTCACATGGAGGGTAGATCCAGAAGGAGAGCCCAGCAACAGAATTCTGCACCAACTACTTCAGTTGATGGGAGGAACATTTATTCTGCTAGTGTTGTTTTGTGAAGCATTAATTAGTTTTAAATATATAGGCAGGCTGGGCATGAACCAATAATGCCACTAAAAGCCATTATTAATCTAATTTTATTTCATTTGCCTTGGTAGGTTTGGAACCGGGGATGGGATCCAGGTCTTGGGCTTACTAGGGAACTTGAGTACCACCCTCTGCTCTTTTATATGTGATTGTTTTACATCAGGACCTGGTAGTTTGAATGAGAATGGCCCCTGTTGTGGAATATTACTTTAATTATGTAAAGGTCTGTTACATTTGTTTATGCTGCATTTATTTAACTATGTAAAGATGTGTTACATTTGTTTATGTTGCATTTGTTTAACTAAGCAAAGATGTGTTGCATTTGTTTTACCTTGCCTGCCTAAAGCACCTGATTGGTCTAATAAAAAGTAAAATAGCCAATAGCTAGGCAGCAGAGGGATAGGTAGTGCTGTCAGGCAGAGAGAATGAATAGGAGGAGGAATTTAGGCTGAAAAAGAAGAAGGAGAAAGAGAGGGAAATGCCCAAGGCCAACTGGCCAGACACAGAGGAAGCAGGAAAAGCAGGACATACAGAAGGAAAGAAAGGTAAAAAGCCCCGAGGCAAAACGTAGATGAATAGAAACAGGTTAAATTAAGTTAAAGGGCTAATGGGACAAGCCTAAGCTAACGGCCAAGCTTTCATCATTAATAAGAAGTCTCCGTGTCATGGTTTGGGGGCTGGCAGTCTGAGAAAGCCTATTACAGGCCCCCGTAGGCTCAGATGTTTGAATGCTTGGTCCTCAGTTGGTGGAACTGTTTGGAAAGGATGAGGAGGTGTGGCCTTGATGGAGGAGGTATGTCACTGAGGGTGGGCTTTGAGGTTTCAAAAGCCCACACCATTCTAGTTAGCTCTTCCGGCCTCCTGCTTCTGGATCAAGATGTGAGCTCTCCACCTGTGTGGCCTGGGCAGGCATCTCCATGAAGGGCAAGGTGACCTGCTGATGTCCCACACAACCTAAGTCAGAAGCTCATTTTCTAGTCAAAGGGGGACCTGTAGGGCCCTGGCCCCTGTTTTGGGTAACTATTGTCTTGCTTGCTGACCTTGACCTTGATATCCTCCCTATGCTAATTCCCTGCCAGGTTCCACCCTCCTGAATGCTTAAGGGAAGTTCCTTGTCTGTGTATCCTGCATAATGGGCCTTAACAGTTTAGATGCAAGATTGTAAAACATAGGTAGCGAACTTCTGCCCTCTGGGGTTCTCCCATTGTGCTGTAAGCCTGTATTTAAGACCTCCTCCCTCCTTCAATAAACGGCATTCGGCAAAAAAAAAAAAAAAAAAAAAAAAGATGTGAGCTCTCAGCTACTGCTCCAGTGCCATGTCTGCCTGCCTGCTGCCGTGCTCCCTGCCGTGATGGTCATGGACTCTTCTGCTCTGAAACTGTAAGCTCCCAATAAACTATTGCTTCTACAAGTTGCCTTGGTCAAGGTGTATCTTCAGAGCAATAGAAAAGTAACTAAGACACATGAATATCTGTGTGCTGGTCACATACCTGATGACGTTTCCTAAACTGGTTAGGCTTAAATTGACCCTCGATCCTTCCCTCAGCCGGTCTCCTTCAGCTCCTGATGATTTCTGCCTCTCACTTCCTGCCAAGTCCACCATGTTGATGCTGGATTGCTTGGTGAGGGCTGTGTCCAGGAAAATCTGTAGAGACACACCTCAGACTGTTAGACTGATGTCTCAGAGACAGACTGTGCCCCGAGCTTACATGACTCCAAATATAATAAAGTGGTGACGACTGTCGCTGAAGGTGCCGTCCCTGTACAGTGACAGTTGACAGTGATAATGCTGCACTCCCGGGTCCACGTGTCCTGCTTGCCTCTCTCCAGTTCTGCAAAGCTCTTTCGGGGGACGTAATAGATACTAGTCATGGCAAAGGCATTTCAGTAAACTCTTAGCACATAAAATGCTGTGAAACCTGCAACATCATGAACTGTTCAGCTTTGTGGTCCAGCAGCTGAATGAACACACATTGGAATCCTACAAGGTTTCCTGCTGGCTATAGGATTTTTTTTTTTAACATTTTAACTTTCTTAATTAAAAAAAAAAAATGAGTTTGGAGCTGGAGAGATGGCTCAGCAATTTAGACCACTGGCTGCTCTTCCAGAGGACCCGGGTTCAATTCCCAGTACCCACATGGTGGTTCACAACTGTCTATAACTCCAGTTCTAGGAGATCTAACACATTTACACCAATGCACATAAAATAAAGTTAAATACATTTTTTAAAAAGATTTATTTATTTATTATGTATACAATGTTCTGCCTGCATATACGCCTGCAGGCCAGAAGAGGGCACCAGATCTCATTACGGATGGTTGTGAGCCACCATGTGGTTGCTGGGAATTGAACTCAGGACCTCTGGAAGAGCGGCCAGTGCTCTTAACCATGGAGCCATCTCTCCAGCCCCAAAGTTAAATAAATTTTTAAAAAATCTTCCCTTATTTGCCTTCATCCAATTTCTCCCCTTGCTCCTGGATAAGAAGTTCAAATAACAGGGTGAATCATGTATACAGTATATGAATTTTACTATGTAAAATTTTACATAGTAAAATTCATCCAGTGAACTGCCCTTAAAATGTACAAAATTCTCAGTTGTGGGATATTTGTTTACACTGTGTGAAGATGTGTCACTGTGATTGGTTTAATAAAAAGCTGATTGGCCAGTAACTAGGCAGGAGAGGCTAGGCGAGACTTCCTGGCAGAGAGAGGAACTCAGAGGGGTTAGAATCTAGGTGCAGGAGAGATGTCAGCGAGATGTGGAGGGAGTCAGATATGCAGATGGAGGAGAGGTAAAAAGTCACATGGCAGAACATAGATTAATAGAAACAGGTTAATTTAAGTTATACGCTAGTTGGGAACACGCCTAAGCTAAAGGCCAAGCTTTCATAATTAATAATAAGTCTCCATGTCATTATTTGGAAGCTGATGGTCCCAAAAGAAAGTCTGTGTGTGTGTATGTCTGTGCATGTGCATGTGTGTGTATGTCTGTGCATGTGCATGTGTGTGTATGTCTGTGCATGTGCATGTGTGTGTATGTCTGTGCATGTGCATGTGTATGTGTGTGTGTATGTCTGTGTGTGTGTATGTCTGTGCATGTGCATGTGTGTGTATGCGCAGGTACACAAGTGTGAGTATTCATGCAGAGGACAGAGGTTGCTATCACGTGTCTTCCTCAACTGTTCTACACTTGATTTTTGAGGCAGAGTTTCTCACTGCCCCAGAGCTCACTGATTTGGGCAGACTCCTGGCCAGGAGGTCTCTGCAATCCCCCTGTCTCCGCTTCTTTAGCATGAAGATCATAGGAGCATGCTGCTGTGCCTGACCCTTTTATGTGGGTGCTGGGGATTTGAACTCTGGCCCTCATGTTCGCACGGCAAGAGCTTTACTGACGAACCATCCTCCCAGCTCTAGAAAATTTTCTAGAATGCAGTGCCTCATTTCAGCCTCCCAACATGCCTGAGGACAGAGCCATCACCCCATTTTACAGAAGACAAAACTGGGGATTGGGAAGATGATCCCCTCGAAAATGTTAGCACGGGTACCTAACAGTCACTTATGTGTCCTCTGTTCCTGGTGTGAACAAGATGGTGTCCTCCATTGCAGGTTCAGCACTGAGAGGACAAGGGTCGTGTAATCACAGCTGGCTGTGGCATTCACCCGGGACTCAGGAGCAACTGTTTCTAGAACAAACCAAACCAGGAATGTTGCTCAGAGATGTCCTGACACCCACCGAGGAGAGTGGAGAAGAGAGGTCCTCTCTGGTTTATCAAAGGTGCTGTGGGATAACCCCTCTGTATGCTGTAAATATGTTCTATTACCATTGGTTGATAAAGAAGCTGCTTTGGGCCTATAGCAAGGCAGGATAGAGCCAGGCAGGAAATCCAAGCAGAGATACAGGGAGAAGAAGGGCGGAGTCAGGGAGATGTCAGCCAGCCACTGGAGGAGCACAGGTAAAACATGAGACACTTGGCAAAACATAGATTAATAGAAATGAATGTCGGGCGGTGGTGGCGCACGCCTGTAATCCCAGCACTCGGGAGGCAGAGGCAGGTGGATCTCTGTGAGTTCGAGGCCAGCCTGGTCTACAGAGCTAGTCCAGGACAGGCTCCAAAATACAGAGAAAACCTGTCTCGAAAAAACAAAAACAGAAACAAACAAACAAACAAAAGAAATGGATTAATTTAAGTTGTAAGAGCTAATTAATAATAAGCCTGAGTGATAGGCCAAACAATTTGTAATTAATATTAAGCCTCTGAGTGATTATTTTTAAAGTGGCTGTAGGACCGAGCAGGACAGAAATGCCTCCGTTTACACAAAGGCTTTAGTTAGTTACAGGATTTCCAAGAACTGATCTTGGTCAGTCTGAGTCTCAGAAAGATGCTTGAGCACCTGGCCGTGCCCTTGGCTCACGACTGATCCTCAGATGGATAAGCGTGAACCTGTTAATCTTAGTTCTCCAAGCTAGACCACAGTCAGTGTCTTCACAGTTGACTTCTTTGCCAACTTGGCCTCAAAATTCACTCCTCAGAGTGTAGAATTTACTTGAGGAAAAACAGCGAGCCGTGTCCTGTGGGCACTCCAAGGATTGGTTGATCACTAGAACACTCTGTCATAAGTAAGGAACCTGCTTCATTGCGTGGCCAAGGAGAGCAAGGCCCTCAGCTCTTCCTGTCTGGGCCCCACCTTCTATGGTTGGAAGCGGGTACTTTAGTCCCTGGTCCACTCTGGACAAAGTCCACCCCACCACCCCTGCTCTGCCACCAGGAGCCTGTCCCACAGATGAGGACTCCCACCTGCTTGAACTGGATGGTGATGACCATGTGGGACCGGCTGCTGCAGGCATTCATGTTGGTCGAAGCTGTCATCCTGATTTTTGATCCCTGCTCCATCAGCTTTTCAATCTGTGCATAATTCTCACAAGGCACCCACTTCAGACCTTCCACAAAAAAGCCCAGCTGTGGATCTTCCCTGACTTTCAACCCTCCGGGAGTCTTGGTTCTAGATAGCAAATCTCTTATCTGTAGGAGGAAACAGAAGAAGAAATGATATACAGCTCAAGAATGTGGGAATTTCATTTCCTTCCTTATCACTGCTTGTGAAATATTAGGTGCTCTGTAAATACGTCTTAGGTAGTTGAATTAATACTGAGTTTCTTTTCTTTTTTTTTTTTCAGAGACAGGGTTTCTCTGTGTAGCTTTGCGCCTTTCCTGGAACTCACTCTGTAGCCCAGGCTGGCCTCGAACTCATGGAGATCTGCCTGCCTCTGCCTCCCCAGTGCTGGGATTAAAGGCGTGCACCACCACCACCTGGCTCTTTTTTTTTTTTTTAATACTGAGTTTCTATAGGTACCAGACAACCTTATAATTGAACTAAGTAAGAAACAGGGAAATGTACAAGAAAGAAGACAAGAGAGGCCGGGCGGTGGTGGTACAAGCCTTTAATCCCAGCACTTGGGAGGCAGAGGCAGGTGGGTCTCGGAGTTTGAGGCCAGCCTGGGCTACAGAGCGAGTTCCAGGACAGCCAGAGCTACAGAGAAACCTTGTCTCAAACAAACAAATAACAAACGAACAAGCAAAAACAAAAAAGAAGACAAAAAAGTCTAACATAATAGTGGAATGAGAAGACTAATTACCAGTGTGTGTGTGTGTGTGTGTGTGTGTGTGTGTGTACACATGTGTGTGTACGTGTACTTGAGTGCCCGCACATGGAGGTGAGGTGCACATGGAGTACCACAGTACCACAGTATGCACATGGAGGTCAGAGGACAATTTTGTGGAATCAGTTCTTTCTTTCCATCTTTATGTGGGTTCAGGAGATCGAACTCAGGTCATCAGGCTTGGAAACATGTGTCTTAACCCTCTGAGCCATCCTGCCAGCTCCCAGAAACCTAGTTCTTAATTTAAGCGATTATTCTTGGAAACACAGTTTTATTATTTTCCAGGCCCCCGACTCTGAATTTCTAAGGGTGCTATGAAATCTTCCTCCCAGTTCATAGGGAAAGCTCAAGAGGTGCTGGTTGAGCACACAGGCCGAGGATGTCTTCCTTCTCTGGGGCATGGGAGAGCTGGGAGGCGGGTTGTAAGTTGGGATGTTGAGAGTACACACTTCTTTGACTATAAACAGATGGCTTTTAAAACTTCTATACTTGAATATATTTATCTCTGATTTACAGAATTATTATTATTATTATTATCATTTTGGTGGCCTTGGGATGAAACCAAGGGCTTTAAGGTTGGTAAACAAGCATTCTACCTCTAAGATACACAGTGAGTTCTAGGCTAGCCTGGGCTACCGAGCGGCACCCTGTCTCATTCTTCTGTTCTTCCCACTGCTCCAGACAGAAGTCTGCCAGCCGCAGGCTGTGAACTAGATCCAAGGCACCAACTGCACCCCTGTGACCCTTGAGTTAAGGATGTGTTTCACACTTTTACTTGAGTGGGATGGGGGAATTAAAAGTCCTATTTAGTGACACACGAGAATGTTGTGGAAATGAAATTGCAGCATCCATCAGCAGCCTCGCAGCATGGCGAGGCGGCTCATCTCTCTTGTGCTCTCCAAAGCAGAGATGAACCATGCCTCAGACAGCAAGGGCTGCAGAGACTCAGGAGTCCCCTTGTGGTCCCCAACAGCATCTCACCCACTGACCATAATGATCTCAGGACGCATGAAGCGATGGCCTGGAAGTCAAGTGGTTTCTTCAGCAGCAGAGAAAGGATAGCTGTCAGAGAAGGGCATGTCTGGAAAGGCAGGAGATTTGCTGTGATGGTTTGAATAAAAATGACCTCCATAGGCTCCTGTGTTTGGATAGTTGGTGGGACCACGTGGGAAGGAATAGGAGGTGTGAGGAGGTGTGTCACTGGGCTGGGCTTTGAGGCTTCAAAGTTCTCCTGACATCCCCAGTGTGCTCCCTGCTTCCTGTTGGGGGGTTCAGATGTGAGCTCTCAGGGGCTGCTCCAGGGCCATGCCTGTCTGCTCCCCCCATAGAGACAAAGGACTCCCTCCCCTGGAACTGTAAGCACCAAATGAGCCTTTCCTTCTGTAAATTACCTGTCCCTGGCATTTTCTCACAGCCATAGAAAAGTAACTCAGACAGCTGCCGTGTGTCTAGAGCATGGGGTGTGAATGAAGCCAGCCCAGGCCTGGTGACCGTGGCTCTGGCAGGCCTTGCCCTTCTCTCTGCCATTCCCTCTGCCTTGATGAAACCAGTTAGATTACATTCCTAAAGCTAGCCAACAAGGTCTGGTCCCTTATTTGGCCAATCCTTCCTCCTGACTATGGAGGCCCAGTTATCAAAGCATTGAAGCCCAGCCATCAAAAGCCCTTTGGCTGCCTTAATTAAATGCCTTAATTAATTAATAAAATTAAACACCTCATCCTAACATGGAGCTTCCCCTTTTACCTTTATAAACTGCCATTTTCCTATGGCCCACATCTGTCTCCTCTTTATCCAGAGGCAATCCTTTGTCCCTCCAGGACAAACCCCCCTTCCCCTCTCCCTGTTCCCTTCCCCTTCACCCTGGTCCTCTATCTCCTGTCTTTGTCTGCTGCCCTCTGTCCCTCTGGAACAAATAAATCTCCTTTTGCTGAGAACTTGGTCTTGGGATATCTTGAGCTGACTCTGAGGTTCCCTACAGTGAAGAACAGGAATTTGAGATGGTGCTGGAGAGGCAGGTGGGCTACATTCAACACAGCATGACGGGGGACCAGAGCCCTTGATACCACTAATCCAGAGTCAGCACAGGCTCCCGGGATAGGTGGGGCTCAGTGGTAAAGCCTGTCTTAGGGTGTGCAAGAACCTGGGTTTGATTCTCAGCAGAGACAGACAGACAGACAGACAGAGACAGAAAGAAACAGAGATAGAGAGAATGTTATGCTGTGGGATGGTCTGTATGTCAAATGTGTTGCTCTGATTGGTCAATAAATAAAACACTGATTGGCCAGTGGCCAGGCAGGAAGTATAGGTGGGACTAACAGAGAGGAGAACTGAGAGAACAGGAAGGCGGAGGGAGACACTGCCAGTTGCCACCATGACAAGCAGCATGTGAAGATGCTGGTAAGCCACGAGCCACGTGGCAAGGTATAGATTTATAGAAATGGATCAATTTAAGATGTAAGAACTAGATAGCTAGAAGCCTGAGCCATTAGGCCAAACACTTTAAATAATATAAGCGCCTGTGTGTTTATTTTATAAGTGGGCTGTCGGACTGCCGGGGCTTGGCAGGACCCGGAAAGAAAACTCTCCAGCTACAATGTTACCTGTTCATTGTAGATTTCCAGCATGCTAAACATGACCTGTAGGGAGAACAGTGTGTCAGTGTCCTGAGTTCAGGAGTGATGTAGCAGGAATATAAACATTCAACAAAGGAAAAGGCTAACTAACATTAACTGCAGTGAACTGTTTCAAACCGCATGCTTCTCAGGGAATTTTATGGCACTGGAAAGTCTCTCAATATAAAATTTAAAAAGACACAAAACAGGCTGGGAGCTGCTCAGTGGGTAAGAACACTGGCCACTCAAGCATGAGGACCTGAGTTAGGATTCCCAGCACCCACATAAAAAGCCGGGTATGACTGTGCTCACCTGCAACTGTGGGGGTGCAGACAGGAGGCGCTCTGGGCTGACTGCCTGCCAATCTATCTAAACACATCAAATTCCAGGTTCAGTGAGAGACCCTGTCTCAAGGGAACAAGGTGGAGAGTGATGGAGGGGACAGCCAGTGTCCTCCTCTGGCCTCCACACATGTGCACGGAAGCATGTATCTCTACCTGTATAGACATGTGTGCATGCACTGTTGTGTCACATACTCATGTACACACTCACACACACAATCAAAAAGAAAAGGAAAACACACAAAACAGGGATTATTGTCAGGCCTGCAATTCCGGTTCTTGGGAGGCTAAGGCAGGAAGATTAATTAGAACGTGGACAGGAGGGGAGGAGGTGGCTTCCGCCATTCAGTGCTGTGGGAGGGTTTTAGGGTGGGCTTTACAGAAATGACTCACACAGTATGTGCTTCGCCTACTAACCCTCTGCCATGTGGCTCTGGTGGTTGGCTCCACCCCTCCTCAGATTGCTGAGAGCCCAGTCTTAAACCCAGAGCCTGGCTGAGAGCTGCATTTACCTGAGGGTTGCATTTAACCTACCCAGCTCTAGGAAGTTGGTTCCCACACAGTGGCAGGCATTTTACTTAGCTTGTTGCTTCTATTTAGCATGCTGGTTGCTCAAGTGCTCTGCTGCACAGCAGCGCCTTTTAAAGGAGCCACATCCTTTATTTATTTATTTATTTTTAGCTTTCTCAGGCCCTTTGTAGAAATTTGGGCCCCATATTGGGTGCCAATATTGTTTCAACTTTGCCATAGTGGCTGAGCCTTAATCTACTGCTATCTCAGCCAGCAATTGTAACTCCGTAGTTTCTAACCTGCTTCTCTAGCAGCATCCTGGTCACTCAGGTTCCCACAGGCACTGGCCCCATCACTGCCGCTAAAGGTAGCTTTAACTAAATCTCTATCATTCAATTATGAATAAGATTCAAGATTCAAAGGCTGAGGTGAAAACCTGGGAGCTCAGAGAGGCTGAGTAGCAACTAGCTAACCCTCTCTCCTTGCTGGTGTCTACTAAAGACCCATACTTCCTCTTTCCTAAACCAGAAAAAGCTGCTCCACGCCAAATCCCACCCTACTACTTTCTGTGTTTCTCTATCTCTCCCCGATGCCCTCTGAGGCTCTATGATTACTTCCTGTCAACTAGTTGCTAACACAGCCTCCTGACCCAAGGTTAATTTTATTTAATTAATGTAAATGCAATCTTGAGATTCACAGTGCCATCAAATGTCCCCCAACACACACACACACACACACACACACACACACACACACACACACACACAAATCTGAAAACACAGATGCTGGTGTCTTCCATTTGTGGGAAATGAAAAGGTGCAGTTCCCCAAAGAAAGGATTCTAGAATAATGGATACATACCCGGAGTTCTATGTTTTCTTTTTGCATCTTAATAGCTTGGAAGAGCTCTTCACACACTCTTGGAATAATACC